>NW_026698275.1:0-17523 GCF_030435755.1 Ochotona princeps
AAGAGCACGACATAAAAGGAAGAGTGAACAACTCCCATGGGCGACGACCACTCCCGTTGACTCCTGTTACATGGCTGGACCAGAGAGAAGAGCTGGCCTCTGAACAGGGAGCTTCTGTCTCAAAACCACATCGGAGCACTCTGGATGGAATCTACAGCCTGCTTTACCTGTGAATCATCAGATGGAATATCTTCCTGTCTCTCCTCCTCTCTGTATATCTGACTTTCCAATAAAAGTAAAAAAAAAATCATTTAAAAAATGCTTATTGCTGTAAACTCGTTACAAGTTAGTTTTTTTTTTTTTTTTTAGGCTTTTTGCTCTTCTTTTTTTCCTCTCCTTTAGAGAAGTTCATTTGTTTATCCCCCTTACACCCCTCCCCTGGGAGAAGAGTTTGACAAAAGAGAAAAAGAAGGTTAAAACAGCAGAGCAGAGGCCCAGCGGCATGGCCTAGTGGCTAAAGTCCTCGCCTTGAAAGCCCCGGGATCCCATATGGGCGCCGGTTCTGGTCCCGGCAGCTCCACTTCCCATCCAGCTCTCAATGTCTCAATAACATGTTTCCAAACTGAGATTTTCATCATTTTTCAGAAAATTTAAAAAAAGGTGATACCTTCTGAAAACAACTGTTTGAACTCTATTATAAAGCACTCACTTAGCAAATACTGAGCTGCAGAAGAACTATGACCTTACCCTGACAGTCGACGAGCCTGCACGTGAAAGGATCTGAACTGAAAGACACCCAACCTATCTACCAAAAACATCATAGGAGGAGCCTAAGCAGCACAGCCACAACCAACCGGAAATCATGGGTTGAAATTTACTTTGCATTATACCCCACATCTGGATATGGTAGAGCCCAGTACTCCATCACTATACATTTCCATAATTGAGAAGTTAACGGGGTCCCTCGTTCAGCAAGTGAAGCTCCGACACAGGTGCTTGCTCTTATGAGGATTTATTGAAGGACAAACTAATTACATAATATAACAAAACAAGAAATCCAAGTATAATACAGAAGGGCAGTAACTACAGCATATTTACAGGCTTCCTCTTCTACTACTACTACTACTACTACTACTACTACTACTACTACTACTACTCTACCACTACACCTCTTTGTTCTTCTCCTTCTTTGTTCACTCTCAAACTTAGGTTAAACCCTATCAACAGCCAATTCCAACAGGGCTGCTTGGCCACACATCAAACACACCAATCACAGCCTTGATCACGCACACACACCAATCACAACTCTGATCATGCGCACACCATGCAGACTGCATGAGACCTTGAACCAATCTTCTGCAACTTCCTAAAACTTGTTTACTGCCTTTGTGCTGTGAGAAGACAATAACAAGCGCCATCTTGGGACATAGTCCCACTCTCCACAAGAAGTCATGAAACAAGTCAACAACTAGTATGAGCTAGAACACCAGCCACAACAACAACAAATAACAGCACAATGAAAAAATGTGCCACTGAGTAAACATGTATCCCTGCTTCCAGACGAAAGATGGATTCCCAGCAAAACTGTTGGACATGTGTAGACAATGAGATGGCGGACTGTCTGACATTGCCTGTATCAACAATGTCAGGGTGCACTTAAATAAGAGACTGACAGAATTATGATTCCTTCTGAAGGACTACACTATTGTAGTAAAATGGGGGAAATCTGTTGGGAGGTGGGAGTTTGGCAGAGGATAATCACAGTCTATATGAAACTGTACCATACAATCTAAAAATCAAAGAAAAACATATTTTAAGAAAAGAAATATGCTTTGTTTCATGATTGATGTGAGACTTGAGTTCAAAAAGTTCTTTTGCATATGGCATGGATGAGTTGGTTTTACCTAGAGCATTTTTGAGACAAGGTATGAAGGCATGTTTGCCTAGAACATCACACCACATCAGGGACCCTTGGTTGACATACGGTGGCTGCTACCCATCCCTGGGTTCTGGGGCATTTGGGAGGCTGGGTGTGGCTTCTCCCGTGGCCTGCTCCCTACTGCCAGATGCAGCAAGAAGAAAAAGAAAATCTGGAAACAATGGTATCACCCACTTTCCACTAAAAGTTGATCCTTCCCACCCTGATCAACTCTGTCAATTGCTGGGTTCCTTGCAGTATGTGTGGATGGCACAAAGGTGTGAAGAGAACAGCTCCCCTGCTTGGCAGGGCCCGGGGGAGCTTCCAGCTGTTTGGCAGGGCCTGGCAGAAATCTCTCTGACCACCTTGAAGCAGGCTCACCACCTTTTTGCATGGAAACTCAAGCACCCCACTAAGAATTCTGTAATCTATTGAGGCATTGTTTGCCCCTGTGAGATGAGTTTTGCCACTAATGTGAGCTTGAGAGTTAATGTCACTGATAATGTCTTGGTGAGTGGGCCTTTGACAGTTTACACATGGGAGTACAATTAAGCCCATGCCATTTTTGGACACCTTATTGGGTACTTAACCATTGCCTCAGAATTTGGTCCAGACATGTAGCACTCCTTCTGGGAGGGGGCTTGAAAATATCCTAAATATTAGTGCAAGTGATGGGAGTGAGAGCTGAAACTGCTATGGCAATAAATATAGTTATTGTTATCTCATAGGCTAGCCTGTCTTCGCAACTTTTTTGGAGCATAAAAAATGTAGCTGTCTTAGCCGCTTTTATAATTTTTAGCTAGAGGAATTAAGGATGCTTTTATTAAAGAAAAATGCTTTTGATTATTGTTTCATTGTTTATGGGGTTGTAGAGTTTATAGTTGTAGGGGGATTTAATATTTGTAATATTTTTTCCCTTGTAAACTATTTTCCCATTGAATAATGGGCAAAGTGTAGAAATAGAAATGTGGTAGGAATGTACTACTGATTAGCAGGTAATCGCATGTGCCTTGGCCTTGGACTCCTGGCTGCTGCTCCATGGCTACTGTTGAAGAATGAATAATGGATTGCTTTGAAGAATATGAATACAGTGTTTTAAAGAATTATCTCTAGGGACACCTGCTTAGCCTTGAAGTGTGGACAGAGTGACCAAATGTCTGCACATGCCCCCTTAGTCTTGAAGTAAAAATAGAATAATTAGTTGCTTGTGCAGAAGCTTGTGAGGTTTTGAGTAAATAAAAAGGACAGCTTTTTCTTGGGCTGTTGTGAGAACGCACCAAGTGTCAGTGTCTGTGTCTTTCTTTGCCGCCGACTCCACGCACCCTTCCCGAGCTCCGAACTCTCAGCTGGAGATGGACTCCAGCAGTCAATATCATTAAAAAATAATAATGAAAAAAGACAATCTTTTATGTTTTATCTGGGCCCCTATTTGTTCGATAGCCAAACCTGCTAATTTGCTATGAATCAAGATTTAAATAAGTATGATATTTCAAATAAAAGTACAGAAACATAGGACATTTTTTCAAAACATAACATTTTAGATAAAAATGAAATCACCAAAACAATCAATCAAATGTATTAAATGGACATGAAAGTTTAAACGCATAGTAGAGAACAACTCAAAAAAAAGCATGATAAATGCAAATATTTTCCACAAGTGAAAAATAAAGACTGCATTTACAAAACAAATTCAAAAGCTGACAGATCACTATTTTTTTAAATTTTATTTTAAATTCATTAATTACATTGTATTATGTGACACAGTTTCATAGGTACTGGGATTCTCCCCACCCCTCCCCAAACCCTCCCACCATGGTGGATTCCTCCACCTTGTTGCATAACCACAGTTCAAGTTCAGTTGAGATTCCCCCATTGCAAGCATATACCAAACATGGAGTCCAGCATCTTATTGTCTAGTCAAGTTCAACGGCTTCTTAGGTATACCCTCTCTGGTCTGAAGACAGAGCCAGCAGAGTATCATCCCAGTCAATTAAAAGCTCCAACATACCATCAGCAAAAATTTACATCATTATGGAATTAATTGACATAGTAATGAGTAACCAATATGGTAAAAGTAAATGCAATTTCTTATCCACCTTCTGTGACCACCTCATTGACATTTCAATTTTGGTTTATACACAACATATAACATTCATAACATAACTTGTTATACATAACATCATATCAAATTAAGGCAAACATGTGGTATTTAACCTTTTGGGATTGGCTCATTTCCCTTAGCATTATGGTTTCCAGTTTGGCCCATTTGGCCACAAAGAACTGCATTTTGTTTTTTTTAATAGCTGAGTAGTATTCCATGGAGTAGATGAACCATAGCTTTCTTATCCAATCCTCTGTTGATGGGCATTTTGGCTGCTTCCATGTTTTTGCAATTACTGATTGTGCTGCTATGAACATAGGAGTGCATGTTGGTTTCTCATAAAACAAGTGTTCTGGATATATTCCTAGGAGTGCTATTGCTGGGTCATACGGTATGTTGTATTTGAGTTGTTTGAATGTTCTCCATACTGATTTCCATAGAGGCTGTACCAGCCTGCAGCCCCACCAGCAGTGGAGTAGGGTTCCCTTTTCCCCGCAACCTCGCCAACAAGTGTTGTTGGTGCTTTTATTCATGTGGGCCAGTCTTACTGGCTTTAGGTGGTACCTCATTGATGTTTTAATTTGGATTTCCCTTATTGCCAGGGAACTTGAGCATTTTTTCATATGTTTATTTGCCATTTGGGTTTGTTCCTTTGTGAAGTGTTTGCCCATTTCCCGTGCCCATTTCTTGAGTGGCTTGTTTGTTTTGACATTTTGGTTGTTTTGTAGCTCTTTGTATATTCTGGAGATCAGCCCTCTATCACCTATGTCATGTGCGAAGATCTTCTCCCATTCTGTGGGTTGCCTTTTTACTTTGTTGATTGTTTCTCTAGCTGTACAGAAGCTTCTTAGTTTGATGAGGTCCCACTTGTTTATTTTGGTCATGATTTCTACTGCATTTGGAGTCTTTTTTAGGAAGTGAGGGCCTACCCCTAAGTGTTCCAGTGTGTTTCCAACATTTTCTTCCAAAAGTTTGAAGGTTTCTGGATGTAGGTTTAAATCTTTTATCCATTTGAATTTGATCTTAGTATATGGTGAGAGATGTGGGTCTATCTTTTTTTTGTTTCTGCAGGCTATCAACCAGTTGTCCCAACAGCATTTATTGAACAGACCTTCCCATTTGCCTAGATTGTCGTTTGTCTTTTTGTCAAAGATTATTTGGCTGTATTTGTGTGGGTTCCCATCTGGTGTTTCTATTCTGCTCCATTGATCTTCTTCTCTATTTTTTTGCCAGTACCAGGCTGTTTTGATAACCACTGCCCTATAGTATGTCCAGAGGTCTGGGACTGTGATTCCCCCTGCTAACTTCCTGTTCTTGAGAATGGTTCTAGCTATCCGTGGTTTTTTGTGTTTCCAGATGAACCTTTGAATCATTGTTTCCAGATCTGTGAAGAATGTTTTGGGCAATTTGATTGGGATTGCGTTGAATGTATATATTGCCTTTGGCAGTATAGACATTTTAATGATATTGATTTTACCTATCCAGGAGCATGGGATGTTACTCCATTTTTCTAGATCTTGTTCAATTTCTTTTTTAAGTAGTTTGTAGTTTTCCTCAAATAGGTCTCCAACATTTTTGGTTAGGTTAATTCCCAGATACTTCATGCTTTCCTTTGTTACTTTGAATGGTATCTTGCTGGTTAGATCTTTTTCCAACTTGGGGCTGTTCGCATACACTATGGCTGTTGATTTTTGTTCATTAATTTTGTACCCTGCCACTCTACCGAACTCTCGTATAAGTTCTAGTAGTCTCTGTGTTGAGCCTTTTGGCTCTTCCATATAAAGAATCATGTCATCTGCATATATGAAAGCTTGACTTCTTCATTTCCCATTTGGATTCCTTTGATTTCTTTTTCTTGTCTTATGGCCTCAGCGAGTACCTCTAGGACTATGTTGAATAGCAGCGGAGAAAGCGGACATCACTGTCTTGTTCCAGATCTCAGTGGGAAGGGTTCCAGTTTTTCTCCATTCAGTATGATGCTGGCATTGGGTTTTGCATATATTGCTTTGATTATGTTGTGGATTTTTCCATCTATGCCTACCTTGGTTAGGGTCTTTAGCAGGAAGTTGTGCTGGATTTTGTCGAAAGCTTTTTCTGCATCTATTGATACTATCATGTGATTCTTGTTTTTCAGTTTTTGGATGTAGTGTATCACATTTATGGATTTGCGAATGTTGAACCATCCCTGCATTCCAGGGATGAATCCTACTTGATCTGGATGAATGATCTGTCTGATGTGTTTTTGAATTCTGTTGGCTAGGATTTTGTTGAGAATCTTAGCATCAATGTTCATCAAAGAGATAGGTCTGTAGTTTTCCTTCTCTGTAGGATCTCTGCCCGGTTTTGGGATTAAGGTAATGTTGGCTTCATAGAATGAGTTTGGAAGGGTTGCTTCCTTTTCTATTGTTTTGAAGAGATTGTAGAGGATTGGAGTTAGTTCTGTTCGGAATGTTTTGTAGAATTCTGGAGTGAAGCCATCTGGGCCTGGGCTTTTCTTTGTTGGGAGGTCTTTAATCACTGATTCAATCTCTGCTTCAGTTATGGGTTTGTTCAGGTTGATTGTTGCCTCTGGGCTAAGTTTTGGCAGGTTGTGTGAGTCTAAGAACTTTTCCATTTCTTGGTGGTCTTCTGATTTGTTGGAGTACAGTGCTTTGTAGTAATTTCTGATTATGTTCTTAATGGTTGTAATGTCTGTTGTTATGTTGCCTTTTTCATCTTTGATGCTGTTAATTCTTGCTTTCTCTTGTTTTTTCTTTGTCAGTCGGGCCAGCGGGGTGTCTATTTTGTTTATCTTTTCAAAAAACCAGCTTTTTGATTTGTTGATTTTGTGTATGGTTTTTTTTATTTCTATCTGGTTGATTTCCTCCCTTGTTTTGATGATTTCTTGTTTCCTGTTGTGTGTGGGGCTCATCTGCTGCTGCTTTTCCAATTCCTGGAGGTGTGTGGTTAGTTCCTGTATTTGGCGCCTCTCTTGGGCCTTGACATGAGCTCCAATTGCGATGAGTTTACCCCATAGCACTGCTTTGGCAGTGTCCCACAAGTTTTGGAATGTTGTATCAGAGTTTTCATTGGTTTCCATAAATTTTTTGATCTCATCTTTAATTTCTTCCCTGACCCATTGTTCTTTCAATAGCATATTGTTCAACCTCCAAGAGTTTCTATATTTCCTTGGGCATTTTGAATTGCTGATTTTCAGTTTCATTCCGTGGTGGTCTGAGAGGGTACATGGTATGATTCCTATCTTTTTGAAGTTATTTAGATTTGCTTTGTGTCCTATCATGTGGTCGATCCTGGAGAAGGTGCCATGTACTGCTGAAAAAAATGTATAATCTGTGGTCTTAGGATAAAAAATTCTATAAATGTCTACCAAGTCCAGTTGTTCTAATGTTTGTACGAGCTCTGTTGTTTCTTTGTTGAGTTTTTGTTTTGTTGAGACAGATCACTTTTAAAGAAATACAATGCCCAAACTGGCAAAAGACAAGCACATTCATTGCTTGGAAAAGACACTACCAATAGCATGACAAACATATATGCATTTGGCTAATGTGAGGGTAGGAGCAATGGTAGGCATTTGGCACAGATGTTATGGTGCTGTTTGATATGTGCATCCAAATCAGAGGAACTGGGCTGTGCTCCTGGTGCAGGCCTAATTCCAGCTTCCTGTGAATGTGCCCCCTCTGGGAGGCAGCCAGTCATGCACCAATCCATGGGTCCTTACCATCCCTGCTCCCAGCCTGGGGCAGCTCTGACTGTAGCAGGCATCTGAGGAGTGAACCAGCCTATGGGAGAAATCTCTCTCTTTCAAATAAGTGAATATTTTCAAAATAATTCTATTCAGTTTAAGACAACTAAAAATATTATACAAGCTAGTCAGAAAAAAATCACAAAATTTGCAATCAAACTTCAACAAAAGTTGTAAGACAAGGCCAAATACAACCCAAGGCTGTATTTCCCAGCCTGTCGAGAAAATTCATGATGAGGCAGTTGGGATTATATCTAAGGTACTGCCCAGGTGCCCAGGTGGGGGTACATTTTAACTTATACTAATATGAAACATTCTGATACAAATGTCCAAATGTCAAAAAGTCTGACAATCATGCATTGCTATCAGTTTTAGTTACTGTCTTAATAAAAAAACAATGGCCCTTAGGTCAAAAAACTGCAAGTGGCTTTAAAAGCCTACAGCTGCATTCAAAATGCTCTATGGAGTCAATGCTTCCCTCGTGTTGTTGGTTCATGAGTTTATGCTTCAGTCATGGCTGCTTAAAATGTTTGTGAATTACAGTTTTGTACTCTCCTTCAAAACACACAACCATTTAAATAGGGCTAATTCACATTAATAAAAGCAGTGTCAGCTGGTGGTCACTTTAAAACATCAGCTAAAGAACTTAAGACTTAAAAATATATATTACTGGGCCCGGCGGTGTAGCCTAGCGGCTAAAGTCCCCGGGATCCCATATGGGCGCCGGTTCTAATCCCGGCTGCTCCACTTCCCATCCAGCTCCCTGCTTGTGGCCTGGGAAAGCAGTCGAGGACGGCCCAAAGCTTTGGGACCCTGCACCCATGTGGGAGACCCGGAAGAGGTTCCTGGTTCCTGGCTTCGGATCGGCGCGCATCGGCTCGTTGCAGCTCACTTGGGGAGTGAATCATCGGATGGAAGATCTTCCTCTCTGTCTCTCCTCCTCTCTGTATATCTGGCTTTCCAATAATAATAAAATATATATATATATATATATATATATATATACATATATATATATATATATTACTACAAAAACTACTTGTTCTGTTATATCATGTGTGTTGCATGTGTGCTTACTGTGTTTCTACAAGATAAAATTTATTGAAGGAACACGTTCTAATTGGCTGAAAAAGAACATTCATAAATTAAAACTACTACATAGCTCAATATGTTTGTAATTCATGTGACATATAGGCTGTTTTGGACATAGGGTAGAAAGAAATCAAAATGTTTTTAGGTCATTGACACATTTGTGCTCTAGTTTACTGGGGAAACAATATACTCTGGTGTTACACATTCAATATCAAATCCAACTTAGCTTCTACATTTGTTTGATAAAATTCATAACTGAAAATATAACCATGTTGATCCATCATTTTCTACTCTTAGTGTATATATCATTCAAACAAATAAATGTAAGAGATGCATGTTTCCCATACATGTACTCAAGTCTTAAAATCTGTAGAAAACATTGGACACTTTGGTCAACGTTTTCCTAGGTTGTTCATATGCAAAAGTTAAATTCTTAAGTTCTCACTTAATTACTCAGAAAACAAATTTGCAAGCCATGCCTTATTCCACCATTTCTCCTTGGTTCTGCGATAAGAAACTCATTCTACTCTGAGGGAATTTCAAGATGGATACTTAGATTGCCAGACCTTAGAGAGGGATGGGTATTTTTCTCTGTAATCATGCCAACATATACACCACATGTTTCTGTAGTTTGGGATTGAGAGGTCTTTCAGCATGAGCTCCTCTGCACTGCTGGCAATCAGGACTTCCAAATCGGAATCAGTGTGTAACGCTCCTCTGCACAGCATGCAGAGGTAGAACAAGACCATCTAGAATATAACCTCCAATTTCAAAGTGGATTTAGCATCACAAACTCAATGAATCTAACATATCTATCCATAAAAGACAAAAACTGCAAGACGGTATCAGTCTGCACAGAGAAAATCAATGCAAAGACTTCCTCAACAATTTTCACAAAAATCATCCATGAGAACTCCAAGAGTACCAGTCACCTGGCACAGGTGTAATTCAAACCAGAACGTAACATGATCACACCACAAGGCCCAATAGAGTCTTGCCCAATGACAGCAAGAACAGGATGGGAATGTTGTGAAACCTGTCATTTCTGCTGAAGCCAGAAAGGAAAGATACATCATGTAAATGAAAGAAACATGATAAGTGGGGACAAGATCACCTTTCTCAAGCAAAGATCTTCTGCTGGAGCTCCCCCTTCAGTGTCAGTGCCAGTCAAAGAGGGTAAAACCAGCCATGACACTGGCAGGGTAGTCTGCAAGCATGAAGGCAGCTGGGGCTTGCTGGCTGCATGGGCACTGGCAGCCATTGGCTAGGGAGATGACTCTGGGTGCTCAAGGAGCATAGCGGCCATGGTGATGAGGGTGCCTGTTACCAGCACCTCTTCTGTGAGCCACCCCATGACAGTAGCAAGTGGAAGGGCAGCTGTGAGTGTGAGGGCGACCACTGAAATGGTCTCTGTTGCAGGCAAGACTGGGACTGGGGTTGTGGGTGTGTGTGGCTCTCTCAGGAAGGAATCCATGAGATGGGTGATTCTGAGCGTAGAGGTGGGGCATGGCAGAGTCTCCAAGGACTCTGGGGAAAAATGGAGTGGATGTGGATGTGGCAAAGCTACTGAGAGAGGCCTGCAGGGGTGCAGGTATCGACCCTGTCAGGTGGACAGTCTCCCCTGGGAAATGAGGAGAGGAGAGTAGAGCCTGTGCCTGGAGGTTGGAAGCCATGGTCCACATGGAGTCACATGAGGAGTTGCTAAGGGACATGGAAGATTCTCTGAGAGCTGGAGATGTGAGGGCAGACAGTGGGGAGGAGGCCCCTAAAATCCCTGCGGAACCGAGTCTCCTTGAGTTCAGTAGGGCTGACTCACCCAGAATTGTGGGGCCAGTGGGGGAAGTGCAAGAGGAGATGGAGGAAAGATGGAAAGATGGGTGTGATGCGATGACAGTAGGGGGAGAGGAAAGTTGTGAAGTTCTGGAAACACCAGAAGTTCCCTGAGTCTGGAGGGTTGATTCCCCCTAAACTGTCAGGTTGGTGGGCAATGAAGAGGATGAGATAGAAGAGACACTGAGGGACACAGGACAGGGAGACCTTGAAGGCCCTGACTCACAAGCAGCCCCCTGAAACTGTTGGTCTGACTCAGGGGGAAATCCGTGGATTGTTGGGGAATAACTAGTTGAAATAGGAAGGGAATTAAGGTGTGGGAGTGCTGGAACAGTGGGGATGGTGGCAGAAGCCTTTGAAAGGCCTGAGAAAACGGCAGGATGCTGAGACAGGAGAGCAAACTTCTCCTCAACCATACAGTCACTTGGAGAGGAGCAGTGTAAGATGGGAGATAGAAGGAGGGATGGCAGTGATGGACCAGGAGCAATAGGAGAAGAACACCGGGGTTCCAATGAAGATGGGGCACTGGAACATGAGGGAGCATAGTGAGAGGATACCGAGGTAAACACTAGTGAGTGAAGATCTGATATGGCCTCAGAAGAACATTGAGATGGAACCCCAGTTTCCTCCATGGAAGACATGAGGGCCAAGTCTACCTCTCCCATTGAGCCTGGCCTCTCCTTGAGGCAGAACTGCCTCTGGTTGGTGTCCTCATGGAGAACTCTTGGGATGGTAGGGGAGTAACTGGGAGACAGAGGAGACAGTGGCGGGAGAGGGTTTATGGGGGAGGAACAGGGTGAATTTCCTGCCACACCAGGAGCTCCCTCATTCATGGGAGCTGACTCCCCCACAATGATACAACTGCTACTCAAGGAGCAGGACGAGATGGAAGAGAGAGTGAGGCACATGGGGCTGGAAGATCTTAAGTTCCCTGAGTTGGCAGGAATCCTATGGTGTGGGTTGTCTGACTCAGGCTGAAGGGGTGTGGTCATATTTGTGGAGTAGCTGGGTGCCACGTTATGGCTATGGGCTGACATTACAGAATTGGGTGTCCTAGAGGAGGAGGTGCCATAAGGGGAAGAATGATGTATGGATGTGCATGTTCTTGTTGGTGACAATGACGGGTGGCGTGAACTCATTGGTAAATTGGTGATATATGTGGATCTGTCTGTGGGGGATGCTCGCAGAGTGAAGGGGTCGCTGAGAACCAAGGGGGAATACTGAAGGGATTCAGGCAGGGTGAAGACTGTAGAGTCAGGCTCTGGTGAGCCCTCAGAAGAACATTCAGATGGAACCCCAGTCTCCTCCATGGAAGACATGAGGGCCAAGTCTACTGCTCTCACTGAGCCTGGCCTCTCCTCGAGGCAGAACTGCCTCTGGTTGGTGTCCTCATGGAGAAATCTCGGGACGGTAGGGGAGTAGCTGGGAGGCAGAGGAGACAGTGGCGGGAGAGGGTTCATGGGGGAGGAACAGGGTGAATTTCCTGCCACACTAGGAGCTCCCTCATTCATGGGAGCTGACTCCCCCACAATGATACAACTGCAACTCCAGGAGCAGGACGAGATGGAAGAGAGAGTGAGGCACATGGGGCTGGGAGACCTTAAGTTCTCTGAGTTGGTAGGAATCCTATGGTGTGGGTTGTCTGACTCAGGCTGAAGGGGTGTGGTCATAGTTGGGGAGTAGCTAGGATCAACGGGAGAGAATCTCTGGGGTTGAGTTGAGGGGACAGGAGATTGGATGTGGAGCCCTCGGTAGGTCTGGGCATCCCTAAGTGAGTCATGTGTGATGCTGCTCAGATTATCCAAGTCGTTGCAGAGCTGCTCTTGGAAGCCAGGAAAGTCCCCTCGCGTAGATGTTGGGCTGCATGTTGTGGGAAGGTTGAACATATGGTAGATGGTGGAGACGTCTGAGGACTGAGAGTATGGCCCTGGGGATGACACTGCAGAATTGGGTGTCCTAGCGGAGGAGGTGCCATAAGGGGAAGAATGATGTATTGATGTGCATGGTCGTGTTGGTGACAATGACGGGTAGCGTGAACCCATTCGGAAATTGGTGATATATGTGGATCTCTCTGTGGGGGATGCTCGTACAGTGAAGGGGTCGCTGAGAACCAAGGGGGAATTCTGAGGGGATTCAGGTGGGATGAAGACTGTAGAGTCAGGCTCTGGTGAGCCCTCAGAAGAACATTCAGATGGAACCCCAGTCTCCTTCATGGAAGACATGAGGGCCAAGTCTACTGCTCCCACTGAGCCTGGCCTCTCCTCTAGGCAGAACTGCCTCTGGTTGGTGTCCTCATGGAGAAATCTCGGGATGGTAGGGGAGTAGCTGGGAGACAGAGGAGACAGTGGCGGGAGAGGGTTCATGGGGGAGGAACAGGGTGAATTTCCTGCCACACCAGGAGCTCCCTCATTCATGGGAGCTGACTCCCCCACAATGATACAACTGCTACTCAAGGAGCAGGACGAGATGGAAGAGAGAGTGAGGCACATGGGGCTGGGAGATCTTAAGTTCCCTAGGTTGGCAGAAAAGCTATGGTGTGGGTTGTCTGACTCAGACAGATGTCTAGGAATAGTTGGGGAGTAGCTAGGATCAACGGGAGAGAATCTGTGTTGTTTGGTTGAGGGGACGGGAGACTGGATGCGGAGCCCTCGGTTGTTCTGGGCATCCCCAAATGAGTCATGTGTGATGTTGCTCAGATTATCCAATTCGTTGCACAGTTGCTCTTGTTAGCCGGTAAATTCCCCTGGGGTAGAGGTTGGGCTGCACGGTGAGGGAATGGTGAACATGTGGTAGATGGTGGAGACCCCTGAGGACTGAGAGTATGGCCCTGGGGATGACCCTGCAGAACTGGGTGTCCTAGGGAAGGAAGTGCCAGAAGCACAAGAATAACGTATTGATGGGTATGGTCGTGTTGGTGACAATGATGGGTGGTGTGAAGCCATTGGGGAAATGTCAACGCATGTGTGGCTCTCTGTGGAGGATGCTAGCAGAGGGAAGTGGTTGCTGGGAACCAAGGGGGAATACTGAGGGGATTCAGGTGGGGTGAAGACTGTAGAGTCAGGCTCTGGTGAGTCCTCAGAAGAACATTCAGATGGAACCCCAGTCTCCTCCATGGTAGACATGAGGGCCAAGTCTACCTCTCCCAGTGAGCCTGGCCTCTTCTCAAGACAGAACTGCCTCTGGTTGGTGTCCAGATAGGGACATCTCGGGACGGTAGGGGAGTAGCTGGGAGGCAGAGGAGACAGTGGTGGGAGAGGGTTCATGGGGGAGGAACAGGGTGAATTTCCTGCCACACTAGGAGCTCCCTCATTCAGGGGGGCTGATTCCCCCACAATGATACAACTGCTACTCAAGAAGCAGGGTGAGATGGAAGAGAGAGTGAGGCACATGGGGCTGGGAGATCTTAAGTTCCCTGAGTTGGCAGGAATCCTATGGTGTGGGTTGTCTGACTCAGGCTGAAGGGGTGTGGGCATAGTTGTGGAGTAGCTAGGTGCCACGTTATGGCTACCGGATGACACTGCAGAATTGGTTGTTCTAAGGGAGGAAGTACCAGAAGGGGGAAAATTTTGTATAGATGTGCTTGGTCTTGTTGGTGACAATGACAGGTGGTGTCAAGCCATTAGGGAAATGGCAGCAGATGTGGGAATTCCCATGGGGGATTCTGGAATGGTGAAGGGGTTGCTTGGGTGCAAGGAAGGATTGTGAGGGGATTCAGGCAGGGTGAAAACCGTGGAGTCAGGCTCTGGTGAGCCCTCAGAAGAACATTCAGATGGAACCCCAGTCTCCTCCATGGAAGACATGAGGGCCAAGTCTACTGCTCCCACTGAGCCTGGCCTCTCCTCGAGGCAGAATTGCCTCTGGTTGGTGTCCTCACGGAGAAATCTCGGGACGGTATTGGAGTAGCTGGGAGACAGAGGAGACAGTGGTGGGAGAGGGTTCATGGGGGAGGAACAGGGTGAATTTCCTGCTACACTAGGAGCTCCCTCATTCATGGGAGCTGACTCCCCCACAATGATACAACTGCAACTCAAGGAGCAGGACGAGATGGAAGAGAGAGTGAGGCACATGGGGCTGGGAGACCTTAAGTTCCCTGAGTTGGCAGGAATCCTATGGTGTGGGTTGTCTGACTCAGGCTGAAGGGGTGTGGTCATAGTTGTGGAGTAGCTAGGTGCCATATTATGGCTATGAGATGACACTGCATAATCTGTTGTCCTAGGGGAGGAGGTGTCAGTATTGGGAACATTTTGTATAGACGTGCATAGTCGTGTTGGTGACAATGACCTGTGGTGTGAAGCCATAAGGGAAATGGCAGCAGCTGTGGGAATTCCCATGGGGGATTCTGGAATGGTGAATGGGTTGCTGGGATGCAAGGGAGGATTGTGAGGGGATTCAGGCAGGGTGAAGGCCGTGGAGTCAAGCTCTGGTGAGCCCTCAGAAGAACATTCAGATGGAACCCCAATCTCCTCCATGGCGGACATGAGGGCCAAGTCTACTGCTCTCACTGAGCCTGGCCTTTCCTCAAGGCAGAACTGCCTCTGGTTGGTGTCCTCACGGAGAAATCTCGGGACGGTAGGGGAGTAGCTGGGAGACAGAGGAGACAGTGGTGGGAGAGGGTTCATGGGGGAGGAACAGGGTGAATTTCCTGCCACACTAGGAGCTCCCTCATTCAGGGGGGCTGACTCCCCCACAATGATACAACTGCTACTCAAGGAGCAGGACGAGATGGAAGAGAGAGTGAGGCACATGGGGCTGGGAGACCTTAAGTTTCCTGAGTTGGTAGGAATCCTATGGTGTGGGTTGTCTGACTCAGGCTGAAGGGGTGTGGGCATATTTGGAGAGTAGCTAGGTGCCATATTATGGCTATGGGTTGACATTGCAGAAATGGGTGTCCTAGCGGAGGAGGTGCCAGAAGGAGAAGAATGATGTATGGATGTGCATGGTCGTGTTGGTGACAATGACCTGTGGCGTGAAGCCATTAGGGAATTGGCGTCACGTTTTGTGCTCCCTGTGGAGGGTGTTCGCATATTGTTGGTGTCACTGGGATTTTCGAAAAATCCTGTTGGCGATTCTCTTCTAATATCTGGGGAGTCAGGCCTGGAGGACCCTTCAGAAAAACTAGAGTGATTCCTAGTTTTCATTGAGAAAGACATTACAGGAAGTTAGCTGCAATTCCCTGGCCTGTGTTCAAATCTACAAGTAAGGGGCGTGAAAAGATTTTTGAGCCTGAGGGTACCGGATTTGGGCTGTGGTGGGATAAAGACAGGCTGTGTATGTGTGTGTGTATGTGTGTGTGTGTTTTTTGACTGTGTGTGTGTTTTGGTTGTGTGTGTGTGTTGGTTGTGTGTTTGGGTGTGGTTTTGTGTGTGTTGTTATTTGGTTGAGGCTTACTGGAGAGCCTCTCTCAAAAACGTGGGAATATCCAGAACACAAAAGACAGGCCCACTCACCCAAGTGCTGTGTCGATCCGTGTCACGATTCAAAGTTGCAGGATGCTCGCAGGATGCTCTGGGAAGCTGTGCAGCGCAGAAACCTGCTGTGCAGTTCACTTTCCTCAGAGAGAATCCCAGCTCATTGCCTTGACAAGGGCCTTAAGTATCTGAGGTGGGCAGGGCTTAGCGGAAGGGGCGGTGCTTCCTGTCAACTGACAGCCTAACTGCCGCCTAGACTCATCCCACATGCAGTTGCTCTTCTGATTGGTCACTCTTAGGCACCATCCAAAGCAGACCCGCGGGTGTCCCACTCTGTGCATCTGTTTATGCCTTTCATCCCTGGGGTGCGAATAGCTTCACCCCCATCCCCGGTATTTTTCACCTTGAGGTAGTTTGTGTAGAAAGAGATATTGCCCTGTGAGTTCATTTGAGAAACCCCCAGGAGCTGTCAACAGAGAACTCATTGGATTGGAATGTGTTCCCTGGAGTCTATTAACATAATCAGATCACCTGGGAAGGGCTTGCATGGAGTCATTTTGATAATCCCATGATTTAGACTGAAGTTCAAGTTTCCACCCTTCTCCACCTATCATCTAGGTTCAGTTCCCTCTTCAGCCCTGTGGTGAAGTTTGGATCCCACCCAGTACATTCCAATCTTTGAGGTGACACCAGGAAACACTCCCAACATCTATCACCCCATTACGGGACCATCAACACACTGAAGGAGAGCAGGCTCACCTGAAGACCTTCCAGAACAACAGGCTCACACGTTGGTCACCTGGAGGACAGCCTGCACAGCGGATCTGGGGAGATGCGCTTCCCCCAAGAAAGCAGGGACAAGGCCGTTCTACTGAACACAGAAAGAAAATGTGGACTAAACAGAGAGCAAGTGCCAAGGGCTCTGTGGTGTTCTTTTGTGCCCACCACATTGAATTTCTCTTTTTTTTAATATACTGGGGAATGTTTCTATTAATATTATTGTATTTTTGACAATCTTTACATAGTTAATTATGGTAAAAAGGTTCAAGGTCTATAGGAAAGTGAGAATTTTTCTCTTTTTAAGATTTACTTAATTTTCTTGAATGGCAGATGTACAGAGAGGAGGTGAGACTGGAAGATCTTCTGTCTGATCATTCACTCCCAAAGCAGCCGCAACCACCGCAGCTGATCCCATCTGAAGCCAGGAGGCACGAGCACCTCTCATGTCTCCCACACAGGTGCAGGGTCCCAAGGCTTTGGACTGGCCTTGACTGCCTTCCCAGGCCAGGACCAGGGAGCTGGATGGCAAGTGGGGCTGTGGAGACATGAAACCACACCCATATGGGATCCTGGTGCTTGCAAGGCAAGGACTTTTAGCCCCGGGGCTTCTGCACTGGGCCCTTGGTTGACGTTTTCATAGGCCAAGACAAACAGCTGAATCATTGCTGCTCTAGCTCCCCTTTGCTCCCGGTGCAGAAACCAGTGCTTGTAC
>NW_026698276.1:0-28409 GCF_030435755.1 Ochotona princeps
GAGAACAACTCCATTTGGCTCACTAACTTCACACACCATCAGGCTTCCAAGCAGCTCTCAAGGAAACTCAGTTTTCACACTCTATGCTTACTGCCCTTTGAGTGCCTAGGACTGAAATGAACCTGGTAGAGCATCCCACACAAACGAATGCTCCACATGCGGGTTTCACATGCCACCAACTCCACATTGATAGGCAAATTCAGCGCCACAGCCGTTTTCAGATAGCCCTCAATGCAAAGGCTCTAGACGCAAATATTGCTGTGAGAGCTAATTCAATCAAGGAAACACTGAATGTTGGTGAAGGGCATATTGAAGAAGGATCAGCCGAGTGGTTCTTGTGGGAGAACAACTCCATTTGGCTCACTAACTTCACACACCATCAGGCTTCCAAGCAGCTCTCAAGGAAACTCAGTTTTCACACTCTATGCTTAGTGCCCTTTGAGTGCACTATCTAGGAATGAACCTGGTAGAACATCCCACACAAACGAATGCTCCACATGCGGGTTTCACATGCCACCAACTCCACATTCACAGGCAACTTCAGCGCCACAGCTGTTTTCAGATAGCCCTCAATGCAAAGACTCTAGATGCAAATATTGGTGTGGGGGATAATTCAATCAAGGAAACACTGCATGTTGGTGAAGGACATATTGAAGAAGGATCAGCCGAGTGGTTCTTGTGGGAGAACAACTCCATTTGGCTCACTAACTTCACACACCATCAGGCTTCCAAGCAGCTCTCAAGGAAACTCAGTTTTCACACTCTATGCTTAGTGCCCTTTGAGTGCATTATCTAGGAATGAACCTGGTAGAGCATCCCACACAAACGAATGCTCCACATGCGGGTTTCACATGCCACCAACTCCACATTCACAGGCAACTTCAGCGCCACAGCTGTTTTCAGATAGCCCTCAATGCAAAGGCTCTAGACGCAAATATTGGTGTGAGAGCTAATTCAATCAAGGAAACACTGCATGTTGGTGAAGGGCATATTGAAGAAGGATCAGCCGAGTGGTTCTTGTGGGAGAACAACTCCATTTGGCTCACTAACTTCACACACCATCAGGCTTCCAAGCAGCTCTCAAGGAAACTCAGTTTTCACACTCTATGCTTAGTGCCCTTTGAGTGCATTATCTAGGAATGAACCTGGTAGAGCATCCCACACAAACGAATGCTCCACATGCGGGTTTCACATGCCACCAACTCCACATTCACAGGCAACTTCAGCGCCACAGCCGTTTTCAGATAGCCCTCAATGCAAAGGCTCTAGACGCAAATATTGGTGTGAGAGCTAATTCAATCAAGGAAACACTGCATGTTGGTGAAGGGCATATTGAAAAAGAATAAGCCGAGTGGTTCTTGTGGGAGAACAACTCCATTTGGCTCACTAACTTCACACACCATCAGGCATCCAAGCAGCTCTCAAGGAAACTCAGTTTTCACACTCTATGCTTAGTGCCCTTTAGTGCCTAGGACTGAAATGAAACTTGGTGAGCATCCCACACAAACGAATGCTCCACATGCGGGTTTCACATGCCACCAACTCCACATTCACAGGCAACCTCAGCTGCACAGCCGTTTTCAGATAGCCCTCAATGCAAAGGCTCTAGACGCAAATATTGGTGTGAGAGCTAATTCAATCAAGGAAACACTGCATGTTGGTGAAGGGCATATTGAAGAAGGATCAGCCGAGTGGTTCTTGTGGGAGAACAACTCCATTTGGCTCACTAACTTCACACACCATCAGGCTTCCAAGCAGCTCTCAAGGAACCTCACTTTTCACACTCTATGCTTAGTGCCCTTTGAGTGCATTATCTAGGAATGAACCTGGTAGAGCATCCCACACAAACGAATGCTCCACATGCGGGTTTCACATGCCACCAACTCCACATTCACAGGCAACTTCAGCGCCACAGCTGTTTTCAGATAGCCCTCAATGCAAAGGCTCTAGATGCAAATATTGGTGTGGGGATAATTCAATCAAGAAAACACTGCATGTTGGTGAAGGACACATTGAAGAAGGATCAGCCGAGTGGTTCTTGTGGGAGAACAACTCCATTTGGCTCACTAACTTCACACACCATCAGGCTTCCAAGCAGCTCTCAAGGAAACTCAGTTTTCACACTCTATGCTTAGTGCCCTTTGAGTACCTAGGACTGAAATGAAGCTTGGTGAGCATCCCACACAAACGAATGCTCCACATGCGGTTTCACATGCCACCAACTCCACATTCACAGGCAACTTCAGCGCCACAGCCGTTTTCAGATAGCCCTCAATGCAAAGGCTCTAGACGCAAATATTGGTGTGAGAGCTAATTCAATCAAGGAAACACTGCATGTTGGTGAAGGGCATATTGAAGAAGGATCAGCCGAGTAGTTCTTGTGGGAGAACAACTCCATTTGGCTCACTAACTTCACACACCATCAGGCTTCCAAGCAGCTCTCAAGGAAACTCAGTTTTCACACTCTATGCTTAGTGCCCTTTGAGTGCATTATCTAGGAATGAACCTGGTAGAACATCCCACACAAACGAATGCTCCACATGCGGGTTTCACATGCCACCAACTCCACATTCACAGGCAACTTCAGCGCCACAGCTGTTTTCAGATAGCCCTCAATGCAAAGGCTCTAGACGCAAATATTGGTGTGAGAGCTAATTCAATCAAGGAAACACTGCATGTTGGTGAAGGGCATATTGAAGAAGGATCAGCCGAGTGGTTCTTGTGGGAGAACAACTCCATTTGGCTCACTAACTTCACACACCATCAGGCTTCCAAGCAGCTCTCAAGGAAACTCAGTTTTCACACTCTATGCTTAGTGTCCTTTGAGTGCATTATCTAGGAATGAACCTGGTAGAGCATCCCACACAAACGAATGCTCCACATGCGGGTTTCACATGCCGCCAACTCCACATTCACAGGCAACTTCAGCGCCACAGCCGTTTTCAGATAGCCCTCAATGCAAAGGCTCTAGACGCAAATATTGGAGTCAGAGCTAAATCAATCAAGGAAACACTGCATGTTTGTGAAGGGCATATTGAAGAAGGATCAGCCGAGTGGTTCTTGTGGGAGAACAACTCCATTTGGCTCACTAACTTCACACACCATCAGGCTTCCAAGCAGCTCTCAAGGAAACTCAGTTTTCACACTCTATGCTTAGTGCCCTTTGAGTGCATTATCTAGGAATGAACCTGGTAGAGCATCCCACACAAACGAATGCTCCACATGCGGGTTTTCACATGCCACCAACTCCACATTCACAGCAACTTCAGCGCAACAGCCGTTTTCAGATAGCCCTCAATGCAAAGGCTCTAGACGCAAATATTGGTGTGAGAGCTAATTCAATCAAGGAAACACTGCATGTTGGTGAAGGCAATATTGAAGAAGGATCAGCCGAGTGGTTCTTGTGGGAGAACAACTCCATTTGGCTCACTAACTTCACACACCATCAGGCTTCCAAGCAGCTCTCAAGGAAACTCAGTTTTCACACTCTATGCTTACTGCCCTTTGAGTGCCTAGGACTGAAATGAACCTGGTAGAGCATCCCACAAAAACGAATGCTCCACATGCGGGTTTCACATGCCACCAACTCCACATTGATAGGCAAATTCAGCGCCACAGCCGTTTTCAGATAGCCCTCAATGCAAAGGCTCTAGACGCAAATATTGGTGTGAGAGCTAATTCAATCAAGGAAACACTGCATGTTGGTGAAGGGCATATTGAAGAAGGATCAGCCGAGTGGTTCTTGTGGGAGAACAACTCCATTTGGCTCACTAACTTCACACACCATCAGGCTTCCAAGCAGCTCTCAAGGAAACTCAGTTTTCACACTCTATGCTTAGTGCACTTTGAGTGCATTATCTAGGAATGAACCTGGTAGAACATCCCACACAAACGAATGCTCCACATGCGGGTTTCACATGCCACCAACTCCACATTCACAGGCAACTTCAGCGCCACAGCTGTTTTCAGATAGCCCTCAATGCAAAGGCTCTAGATGCAAATATTGGTGTGGGGATAATTCAATCAAGAAAACACTGCATGTTGGTGAAGGACACATTGAAGAAGGATCAGCCGAGTGGTTCTTGTGGGAGAACAACTCCATTTGGCTCACTAACTTCACACACCATCAGGCTTCCAAGCAGCTCTCAAGGAAACTCAGTTTTCACACTCTATGCTTAGTGCCCTTTGAGTACCTAGGACTGAAATGAAGCTTAGTGAGCATCCCACACAAACGAATGCTCCACATGCGGTTTCACATGCCACCAACTCTACATTCACAGGCAACTTCAGCGCCACAGCCGTTTTCAGATAGCCCTCAATGCAAAGGCTCTAGACGCAAATATTGGTGTGAGAGCTAATTCAATCAAGGAAACACTGCATGTTGGTGAAGGGCATATTGAAGAAGGATCAGCCGAGTAGTTCTTGTGGGAGAACAGCTCCATTTGGCTCACTAACTTCACACACCATCAGGCTTCCAAGCAGCTCTCAAGGAAACTCAGTTTTCACACTCTATGCTTAGTGCCCTTTGAGTGCATTATCTAGGAATGAACCTGGTAGAACATCCCACACAAACGAATGCTCCACATGCGGGTTTCACATGCCACCAACTCCACATTCACAGGCAACTTCAGCGCCACAGCTGTTTTCAGATAGCCCTCAATGCAAAGGCTCTAGACGCAAATATTGGTGTGAGAGCTAATTCAATCAAGGAAACACTGCATGTTGGTGAAGGGCATAATGAAGAAGGATCAGCTGAGTGGTTCTTGTGGGAGAACAACTCCATTTGGCTCACTAACCTCACACACCATCAGGCTTCCAAGCAGCTCTCAAGGAAACTCAGTTTTCACACTCTATGCTTAGTGTCCTTTGAGTGCATTATCTAGGAATGAACCTGGTAGAGCATCCCACACAAACGAATGCTCCACATGCGGGTTTCACATGCCGCCAACTCCACATTCACAGGCAACTTCAGCGCCACAGCCGTTTTCAGATAGCCCTCAATGCAAAGGCTCTAGACGCAAATATTGGTGTGAGAGCTAATTCAATCAAGGAAACACTGCATGTTGGTGAAGGGCATATTGAAAAAGAATAAGCCAAGTGGTTCTTGTGGGAGAACAACTCCATTTGGCTCACTAACTTCACACACCATCAGGCATCCAAGCAGCTCTCAAGGAAACTCAGTTTTCACATTCTATGCTTAGTGCCCTTTGAGTGCCTAGGACTGAAATGAAACTTGGTGAGCATCCCACACAAACGAATGCTCCACATGCGGGTTTCACATGCCACCAACTCCACATTGACAGGCAACTTCAGCGCCACAGCCGTTTTCAGATAGCCCTCAATTCAAAGGCTCTAGACGCAAATATTGGTGTGAGAGCTAATTCCATCAAGGAAACACTGCATGTTGGTGAAGGGCATATTGAAGAAGGATCAGCCGAGTGGTTCTTGTGGGAGAACAACTCCATTTGGCTCACTAACTTCACACACCATCAGGCTTCCAAGCAGCTCTCAAGGAAACTCAGTTTTCACACTCTATGCTTAGTGCCCTTTGAGTGCATTATCTAGGAATGAACCTGGTAGAACATACCACACAAACGAATGCTCCACATGCGGGTTTCACATGCCACCAACTCCACATTCACAGGCAACTTCAGCGCCACAGCCGTTTTCAGATAGCCCTCAATGCAAAGGCTCTAGACGCAAATATTGGTGTGAGAGCTAATTCAATCAAGGAAACACTGCATGTTGGTGAAGGGCATATTGAAGAAGGATCAGCCGAGTGGTTCTTGTGGGAGAACAACTCCATTTGGCTCACTAACTTCACACACCATCAGGCTTCCAAGCAGCTCTCAAGGAAACTCAGTTTTCACACTCTATGCTTAGTGCCCTTTGAGTGCCTAGGACTGAAATGAACCTGGTAGAGAATTCCACACAAACGAATGCTCCACATGCGGGTTTCACATGCCACCAACTCCACATTCACAGGCAACTTCAGCGCCACAGCCGTTTTCAGATAGCCCTCAATGCAAAGGCTCTAGACGCAAATATTGGTGTGAGAGCTAATTCAATCAAGGAAACACTGCATGTTGGTGAAGGGCATATTGAAAAAGAATAAGCCGAGTGGTTCTTGTGGGAGAACAACTCCATTTGGCTCACTAACTTCACACACCATCAGGCATCCAAGCAGCTCTCAAGGAAACTCAGTTTTCACACTCTATGCTTAGTGCCCTTTGAGTGCCTAGGACTGAAATGAAACTTGGTGAGCATCCCACACAAACGAATGCTCCACATGCGGGTTTCACATGCCACCAACTCCACATTGACAGGCAACTTCAGCGCCACAGCCGTTTTCAGATAGCCCTCAATGCAAAGGCTCTAGACGCAAATATTGGTGTGAGAGCTAATTCAATCAAGGAAACACTGCATGTTGCTGAAGGGCATATTGAAGAAGGATCAGCCGAGTGGTTCTTGTGGGAGAACAACTCCATTTGGCTCACTAACTTCACACACCATCAGGCTTCCAAGCAGCTCTCAAGGAAACTCAGTTTTCACACTCTATGCTTAGTGCCCTTTGAGTGCATTATCTAGGAATGAACCTGGTAGAACATCCCACACAAAAGAATGCTCCACATGCGGGTTTCACATGCCACCAACTCCACATTCACAGGCAACTTCAGCGCCACAGCCGTTTTTAGATAGCCCTCAATGCAAAGGCTCTAGACGCAAATATTGGTGTGAGAGCTAATTCAATCAAGGAAACACTGCATGTTGGTGAAGGGCATATTGAAGAAGGATCATCCGAGTGGTTCTTGTGGGAGAACAACTCCATTTGGCTCACTAACTTCACACACCATCAGGCTTCCAAGCAGCTCTCAAGGAAACTCAGTTTTCACACTCTATGCTTAGTGCCCTTTGAGTGCATTATCTAGGAATGAACCTGGTAGAACATCCCACACAAACGAATGCTCCACATGCGGGTTTCACATGCCACCAACTCCACATTCACAGGCAACTTCAGCGCCACAGCCGTTTTCAGATAGCCCTCAATGCAAAGGCTCTAGACGCAAATATTGGTGTGAGAGCTAATTCAATCAAGGAAACACTGCATGTTGGTGAAGGGCATATTGAAGAAGGATCAGCCGAGTGGTTCTTGTGGGAGAACAACTCCATTTGGCTCACTAACTTCACACACCATCAGGCTTCCAAGCAGCTCTCAAGGAAACTCAGTTTTCACACTCTATGCTTAGTGCCCTTTGAGTGCCTAGGACTGAAATGAACCTGGTAGAGAATCCCACACAAACGAATGCTCCACATGCGGGTTTCACATGCCACCAACTCCACATTCACAGGCAACTTCAGCGCCACAGCCGTTTTCAGATAGCCCTCAATGCAAAGGCTCTAGACGCAAATATTGGTGTGAGAGCTAATTCAATCAAGGAAACACTGCATGTTGGTGAAGGGCATATTGAAAAAGAATAAGCCGAGTGGTTCTTGTGGGAGAACAACTCCATTTGGCTCACTAACTTCACACACCATCAGGCTTCCAAGCAGCTCTCAAGGAAACTCAGTTTTCACACTCTATGCTTAGTGCCCTTTGAGTGCCTAGGACTGAAATGAAACTTGGTGAGCATCCCACACAAACGAATGCTCCACATCCGGGTTTCACATGCCACCAACTCCACATTGACAGGCAACTTCAGCGCCACAGCCGTTTTCAGATAGCCCTCAATGCAAAGGCTCTAGACGCAAATATTGGTTTGAGAGCTAATTCAATCAAGGAAACACTGCATGTTGGTGAAGGGCATATTGAAGAAGGATCAGCCGAGTGGTTCTTGTGGGAGAACAACTCCATTTGGCTCACTAACTTCACACACCATCAGGCTTCCAAGCAGCTCTCAAGGAAACTCAGTTTTCACACTCTATGCTTAGTGCCCTTTGATTGCATTATCTAGGAATGAACCTGGTAGAACATCCCACACAAACGAATGCTCCACATGCGGGTTTCACATGCCACCAACTCCACATTCACAGGCAACTTCAGCGCCACAGCCGTTTTCAGATAGCCCTCAATGCAAAGGCTCTAGACGCAAATATTGGTGTGAGAGCTAATTCCATCAAGGAAACACTGCATGTTGGTGAAGGGCATATTGAAGAAGGATCAGCCGAGTGGTTCTTGTGGGAGAACAACTCCATTTGGCTCACTAACTTCACACACCATCAGGCATCCAAGCAGCTCTCAAGGAAACTCAGTTTTCACACTCTATGCTTAGTGCCCTTTGAGTGCATTATCTAGGAATGAACCTGGTAGAGCATCCCACACAAACGAATGCTCCACATGCGGGTTTCACATGCCACCAACTCCACATTCACAGGCAACTTCAGCGCCACAGCCGTTTACAGATAGCACTCAATGCAAAGGCTCTAGATGCAAATATTGGTGTGAGAGCTAATTCAATCAAGGAAACACTGCATGTTGGTGAAGGGCATATTGAAGAAGGATCAGCCGAGTGGTTCTTGTGGGAGAACAACTCCATTTGGCTCACTAACTTCACACACCATCAGGCTTCCAAGCAGCTCTCAAGGAAACTCAGTTTTCACACTCTATGCTTAGTGCCCTTTGAGTTCCTAGGACTGAAATGAAGCTTGGTGAGCATCCCACACAAACAAATACTCCACATGCGGGTTTCACATGCCACCAACTCCACATTCACAGGCAACTTCAGCGCCACAGCCGTTTTCAGATAGCCCTCAATGCAAAGGCTCTAGACGCAAATATTGGTGTGAGAGCTAATTCAATCAAGGAAACACTGCATGTTGGTGAAGGGCATATTGAAGAAGGATCAGCCGAGTGGTTCTTGTGGGAGAACAACTCCATTTGGCTCACTAACTTCACACACCATCAGGCTTCCAAGCAGCTCTCAAGGAAACTCAGTTTTCACACTCTATGCTTAGTGCCCTTTGAGTGCATTATCTAGGAATGAACCTGGTAGAGCATCCCACACAAACGAATGCTCCACATGCGGGTTTCACATGCCACCAACTCCACATTGACAGGCAACTTCAGCGCCACAGCCGTTTTCAGATAGCCCTCAATGCAAAGGCTCTAGACGCAAATATTGGTGTGAGAGCTAATTCAATCAAGGAAACACTGCATGTTGGTGAATGGCATATTGAAAAAGAATAAGCCGAGTGGTTCTTGTGGGAGAACAACTCCATTTGGCTCACTAACTTCACACACCATCAGGCTTCCAAGCAGCTCTCAAGGAAACTCAGTTTTCACACTCTATGCTTAGTGCCCTTTAGTGCCTAGGACTGAAATGAAACTTGGTGAGCATCCCACACAAACGAATGCTCCACATGCGGGTTTCACATGCCACCAACTCCACATTCACAGGCAACTTCAGCGCCACAGCTGTTTTCAGATAGCCCTCAATGCAAAGGCTCTAGACGCAAATATTGGTGTGAGAGCTAATTCAATCAAGGAAACACTGCATGTTGGTGAAGGGCATATTGAAGAAGGATCAGCCGAGTGGTTCTTGTGGGAGAACAACTCCATTTGGCTCACTAACTTCACACACCATCAGGCTTCCAAGCAGCTCTCAAGGAAACTCAGTTTTCACACTCTATGCTTAGTGCCCTTTGAGTGAGTAGGACTGAAATGAAGCTTGGTGAGCATCCCACACAAACAAATGCTCCACATGCGGGTTTCACATGCCACCAACTCCACATTCACAGGCAACTTCAGCGCCACAGCCGTTTTCAGATAGCCCTCAATGCAAAGGCTCTAGACGCAAATATTGCTGTGAGAGCTAATTCAATCAAGGAAACACTGCATGTTGGTGAAGGGCATATTGAAGAAGGATCAGCCGAGTGGTTCTTGTGGGAGAACAACTCCATTTGGCTCACTAACTTCACACACCATCAGGCTTCCAAGCAGCTCTCAAGGAAACTCAGTTTTCACACTCTATGCTTACTGCCCTTTGAGTGCATTATCTAGGAATGAACCTGGTAGAGCATCCCACACAAACGAATGCTCCACATGCGGGTTTCACATGCCACCAACTCCACATTCACAGGCAACTTCAGCGCCACAGCCGTTTTCAGATAGCCCTCAATGCAAAGGCTCTAGACGCAAATATTGGTGTGAGAGCTAATTCAATCAAGGAAACACTGCATGTTGGTGAAGGGCATATTGAAAAAGAATAAGCCGAGTGGTTCTTGTGGGAGAACAACTCCATTTGGCTCACTAACTTCACACACCATCAGGCATCCAAGCAGCTCTCAAGGAAACTCAGTTTTCACACTCTATGCTTAGTGCCCTTTGAGTGAGTAGGACTGAAATGAAGCTTGGTGAGCATCCCACACAAACAAATGCTCCACATGCGGGTTTCACATGCCACCAACTCCACATTCACAGGCAACTTCAGCGCCACAGCCGTTTTCAGATAGCCCTCAATGCAAAGGCTCTAGACGCAAATATTGCTGTGAGAGCTAATTCAATCAAGGAAACACTGCATGTTGGTGAAGGGCATATTGAAGAAGGATCAGCCGAGTAGTTCTTGTGGGAGAACAACTCCATTTGGCTCACTAACTTCACACACCATCAGGCTTCCAAGCAGCTCTCAAGGAAACTCAGTTTTCACACTCTATGCTTAGTGCCCTTTGAGTGCATTATCTAGGAATGAACCTGGTAGAGCATGCCACACAAACGAATGCTCCACATGCGGGTTTCACATGCCACCAACTCCACATTCACAGGCAACATCAGCGCCACAGCCGTTTTCAGATAGCCCTCAACGCAAAGGCTCTAGATGCAAATATTGGTGTGAGAGCTAATTCAATCAAGGAAACACTGCATGTTGGTGAAGGGCATATTGAAGAAGGATCAGCCGAGTGGTTCTTGTGGGAGAACAACTCCATTTGGCTCACTAACTTCACACACCATCAGGCTTCCAAGCAGCTCTCAAGGAAACTCAGTTTTCACACTCTATGCTTAGTGCCCTTTGAGTGCATTATCTAGGAATGAACCTGGTAGAACATCCCACACAAACGAATGCTCCACATGCGGGTTTCACATGCCACCAACTCCACATTCACAGGCAACTTCAGCGCCACAGCCGTTTTCAGATAGCCCTCAATGCAAAGGCTCTAGACGCAAATATTGGTGTGAGAGCTAATTCAATCAAGGAAACACTGCATGTTGGTGAAGGGCATATTGAAGAAGGATCAGCCGAGTGGTTCTTGTGGGAGAACAACTCCATTTGGCTCACTAACTTCACACACCATCAGGCATCCAAGCAGCTCTCAAGGAAACTCAGTTTTCACACTCTATGCTTAGTGCCCTTTAGTGCCTAGGACTGAAATGAAACTTGGTGAGCATCCCACACAAACGAATGCTCCACATGCGGGTTTCACATGCCACCAACTCCACATTGACAGGCAACTTCAGCGCCACAGCCGTTTTCAGATAGCCCTCAATGCAAAGGCTCTAGACGCAAATATTGGTGTGGGGGACAATTCAATCAAGGAAACACTGCATGTTGGTGAAGGGCATATTGAAGAAGGATCAGCCGAGTGGTTCTTGTGGGAGAACAACTCCATTTGGCTCACTAACTTCACACACCATCAGGCTTCCAAGCAGCTCTCAAGGAAATTCAGTTTTCCCACTCTATGCTTAGTGCCCTTTGAGTGCATTATCTAGGAATGAACCTCGTAGAGCATCCCACACAAACGAATGCTCCACATGCGGGTTTCACATGCCACCAACTCCACATTCACAGGCAACCTCAGCTCCACAGCCGTTTTCAGATAGCCCTCAATGCAAAGGCTCTAGACGCAAATATTGGTGTGAGAGCTAATTCAATCAAGGAAACACTGCATGTTGGTGAAGGGCATATTGAAGAAGGATCAGCCGAGTGGTTCTTGTGGGAGAACAACTCCATTTGGCTCACTAACTTCACACACCATCAGGCTTCCAAGCAGCTCCCAAGGAAACTCAGTTTTCACACTCTATGCTTAGTGCCCTTTGAGTGCATTATCTAGGAATGAACCTGGTAGAGCATCCCACACAAACGAATGCTCCACATGCGGGTTTCACATGCCACCAACTCCACATTCTCAGGCAACTTCAGCGCCACAGCCGTTTTCAGATAGCCCTCAATACAAAGGCTCTAGACGCAAATATTGGTGTGAGAGCTAATTCAATCAAGGAAACACTGCATGTTGGTGAAGGGCATATTGCAGAAGGATCAGCCGAGTGGTTCTTGTGGGAGAACAACTCCATTTGGCTCACTAACTTCACACACCATCAGGCTTCCAAGCAGCTCCCAAGGAAACTCAGTTTTCACACTCTATGCTTAGTGCCCTTTGAGTGCATTATCTAGGAATGAACCTGGTAGAGCATGCCACACAAACGAATGCTCCACATGCGGGTTTCACATGCCACCAACTCCACATTGACAGGCAACTTCAGCGCCACAGCCGTTTTCAGATAGCCCTCAATGCAAAGGCTCTAGATGCAAATATTGGTGTGGGGGATAATTCAATCAAGGAAACACTGCATGTTGGTGAAGGGCATATTGAAGAAGGATCAGCCAAGTGGTTCTTGTGGGAGAACAACTCCATTTGGCTCACTAACTTCACACACCATCAGGCTTCCAAGCAGCTCTCAAGGAAACTCAGTTTTCACACTCTATGCTTAGTGCCCTTTGAGTGCCTAGGACTGAAATGAAACTTGGTGAGCATCCCACACAAACGAATGCTCCACATGCGGGTTTCACATGCCACCAACTCCACATTCACAGGCAACTTCAGCGCCACAGCCGTTTTCAGATAGCCCTCAATGCAAAGGCTCTAGACGCAAATATTGGTGTGGGGGACAATTCAGTCAAGGAAACACTGCATGTTGGTGAAGAGCATATTGAAGAAGGATCAGCCGAGTGGTTCTTGTGGGAGAACAACTCCATTTGGCTCACTAACTTCACACACCATCAGGCTTCCAAGCAGCTCTCAAGGATACTCAGTTTTCACACTCTATGCTTAGTGCCCTTTGAGTACCTAGGACTGAAATGAAGCTTGGTGAGCATCCCACACAAACGAATGCTCCACATGCGGTTTCACATGCCACCAACTCCACATTCACAGGCAACTTCAGCACAACAGCCGTTTTTAAGAAAGCCCTTAATGCAAAGGATCTAGATGCAAATATTGGTGTGGGGGACAATTCAATCAAGGAAACACTGCATGTTGGTGAAGGGCATATTGAAGAAGGATCAGCCGAGTGGTTCTTGTGGGAGAACAACTCCATTTGGCTCACTAACTTCACACACCATCAGGCTTCCAAGCAGCTCTCAAGGAAACTCAGTTTTCACACTCTATGCTTAGTGCCCTTTGAGTGCATTATCTAGGAATGAACCTGGTAGAGCATCCCACACAAACGAATGCTCCACATGCGGTTTTCACATGCCACCAACTCCACATTCACAGGCAACTTCAGCGCAACAGCCGTTTTCAGATAGCCCTCAATGCAAAGGCTCTAGACGCAAATATTGGTGTGAGAGCTAATTCAATCAAGGAAACACTGCATGTTGGTGAAGGGCATACTGAAGAAGGATCAGCCGAGTGGTTCTTGTGGGAGAACAACTCCATTTGGCTCACTAACTTCACACACCATCAGGCTTCCAAGCAGCTCTCAAGGAAACTCAGTTTTCACACTCTATGCTTAGTGCCCTTTGAGTGCATTATCTAGGAATGAACCTGGTAGAGCATCCCACAAAAACGAATGCTCCACATGCGGGTTTCACATGCCACCAACTCCACATTGATAGGCAAATTCAGCGCCACAGCCGTTTTCAGATAGCCCTCAATGCAAAGGCTCTAGACGCAAATATTGGTGTGAGAGCTAATTCAATCAAGGAAACACTGCATGTTGGTGAAGGGCATATTGGAAGGATCAGTCGAGTGGTTCTTGTGGGAGAACAACTCCATTTGGCTCACTAACTTCACACACCATCAGGCTTACAAGCAGCTCTCAAGGAAACTCAGTTTTCACACTCTATGCTTAGTGCCCTTTGAGTGCCTAGGACTGAAATTAACCTGGTAGAGCATCCCACACAAATGAATGCTCCACATGCGGGTTTCACATGCCACCAACTCCACATTCACAGGCAACTTCAACGCCACAGCCGTTTTCAGATAGCCCTCAACGCAAAGGCTCTAGACGCAAATATTGGTGTGAGAGCTAATTCAATCAAGGAAACACTGCATGTTGGTGAAGGGCATATTGAAGAAGGATCAGCCGAGTGGTTCTTGTGGGAGAACAACTCCATTTGGCTCACTAACTTCACACACCATCAGGCTTCCAAGCAGCTCTCAAGGAAACTCAGTTTTCACACTCTATGCTTAGTGCCCTTTGAGTGCATTATCTAGGAATGAACCTGGTAGAGCATGCCACACAAACGAATGCTCCACATGCGGGTTTCACATGCCACCAACTCCACATTCACAGGCAACTTCAGCGCCACAGCCGTTTTCAGATAGCCCTCAATGCAAAGGCTCTAGACGCAAATATTGGTGTGAGAGCTAATTCAATCAAGGAAACACTGCATGTTGGTGAAGGGCATATTGAAGAAGGATCAGCCGAGTGGTTCTTGTGGGAGAACAACTCCATTTGGCTCACTAACTTCACACACCATCAGGCTTCCAAGCAGCTCTCAAGGAAACTCAGTTTTCACACTCTATGCTTAGTGCCCTTTGAGTGCCTAGGACTGAAATGAAACTTGGTGAGCATCCCACACAAACGAATGCTCCACATGCCGGTTTCACATGCCACCAACTCCACATTCACAGGCAACTTCAGCGCCACAGCTGTTTTCAGATAGCCCTCAATGCAAAGGCTCTAGACGCAAGTATTTGTGTGAGAGCTAATTCAATCAAGGAAACACTGCATGTTGGTGAAGGGCATATTGAAGAAGGATCAGCCGAGTGGTTCTTGTGGGAGAACAACTCCATTTGGCTCACTAACTTCACACACCATCAGGCTTCCAAGCAGCTCTCAAGGAAACTCAGTTTTCACACTCTATGCTTAGTGCCCTTTGAGTGCATTATCTAGGAATGAACCTGGTAGAGCATCCCACACAAACGAATGCTCCACATGCGGGTTTCACATGCCACCAACTCCACATTCACAGGCAACTTCAGCGCCACAGCCGTTTTCAGATAGCCCTCAACGCAAAGGCTCTAGATGCAAATATTGGTGTGAGAGCTAATTCAATCAAGGAAACACTGCATGTTGGTGAAGGGCATATTGAAGAAGGATCAGCCGAGTGGTTCTTGTGGGAGAACAACTCCATTTGGCTCACTAACTTCACACACCATCAGGCTTCCAAGCAGCTCTCAAGGAAACTCAGTTTTCACACTCTATGCTTAGTGCCCTTTGAGTGCATTATCTAGGAATGAACCTGGTAGAACATCCCACACAAACGAATGCTCCACATGCGGGTTTCACATGCCACCAACTCCACATTCACAGGCAACTTCAGCGCCACAGCCGTTTTCAGATAGCCCTCAATGCAAAGGCTCTAGACGCAAATATTGGTGTGAGAGCTAATTCAATCAAGGAAACACTGCATGTTGGTGAAGGGCATATTGAAGAAGGATCAGCCGAGTGGTTCTTGTGGGAGAACAACTCCATTTGGCTCACTAACTTCACACACCATCAGGCTTCCAAGCAGCTCTCAAGGAAACTCAGTTTTCACACTCTATGCTTAGTGCCCTTTGAGTGCATTATCTAGGAATGAACCTGGTAGAACATCCCACACAAACGAATGTTCCACATGCGGGTTTCACATGCCACCAACTCCACATTCACAGGCAACTTCAGCGCCACAGCCGTTTTCAGATAGCCCTCAATGCAAAGGCTCTAGACGCAAATATTGGTGTGAGAGCTAATTCAATCAAGGAAACACTGCATGTTGGTGAAGGGCATATTGAAGAAGGATCAGCCGAGTGGTTCTTGTGGGAGAACAACTCCATTTGGCTCACTAACTTCACACACCATCAGGCTTCCAAGCAGCTCTCAAGGAAACTCAGTTTTCACACTCTATGCTTAGTGCCCTTTGAGTGCATTATCTAGGAATGAACCTGGTAGAACATCCCACACAAACGAATGCTCCACATGCGGGTTTCACATGCCACCAACTCCACATTCACAGGCAAAGTCAGCGCCACAGCCGTTTTCAGATAGCCCTCAATGCAAAGGCTCTAGACGCAAATATTGGTGTGAGAGCTAATTCAATCAAGGAAACACTGCATGTTGGTGAAGGGCATATTGAAGAAGGATCAGCCGAGTGGTTCTTGTGGGAGAACAACTCCATTTGGCTCACTAACTTCACACACCATCAGGCTTCCAAGCAGCTCTCAAGGAAACTCAGTTTTCACACTCTATGCTTAGTGCCCTTTGAGTGCATTATCTAGGAATGAACCTGGTAGAGCATGCCACACAAACGAATGCTCCACATGCGGGTTTCACATGCCACCAACTCCACATTCACAGGCAACTTCAGCGCCACAGCCGTTTTCAGATAGCCCTCAATGCAAAGGCTCTAGACGCAAATATTGGTGTGAGAGCTAATTCAATCAAGGAAACACTGCATGTTGGTGAAGGGCATATTGAAAAAGAATAAGCAGAGTGGTTCTTGGGGGAGAACAACTCCATTTGGCTCACTAACTTCACACACCATCAGGCTTCCAAGCAGCTCTCAAGGAAACTCAGTTTTCACACTCTATGCTTAGTGCCCTTTGAGTGCCTAGGACTGAAATGAAACTTGGTGAGCATCCCACACAAACGAATGCTCCACATGCCGGTTTCACATGCCACCAACTCCACATTCACAGGCAACTTCAGCGCCACAGCTGTTTTCAGATAGCCCTCAATGCAAAGGCTCTAGACGCAAGTATTGGTGTGAGAGCTAATTCAATCAAGGAAACACTGCATGTTGGTGAAGGGCATATTGAAGAAGGATCAGCCGAGTGGTTCTTGTGGGAGAACAACTCCATTTGGCTCACTAACTTCACACACCATCAGGCTTCCAAGCAGCTCTCAAGGAAACTCAGTTTTCACACTCTATGCTTAGTGCCCTTTGAGTGCATTATCTAGGAATGAACCTGGTAGAGCATCCCACACAAACGAATGCTCCACATGCGGGTTTCACATGCCACCAACTCCACATTCACAGGCAACTTCAGCGCCACAGCCGTTTTCAGATAGCCCTCAACGCAAAGGCTCTAGATGCAAATATTGGTGTGAGAGCTAATTCAATCAAGGAAACACTGCATGTTGGTGAAGGGCATATTGAAGAAGGATCAGCCGAGTGGTTCTTGTGGGAGAACAACTCCATTTGGCTCACTAACTTCACACACCATCAGGCTTCCAAGCAGCTCTCAAGGAAACTCAGTTTTCACACTCTATGCTTAGTGCCCTTTGAGTGCATTATCTAGGAATGAACCTGGTAGAACATCCCACACAAACGAATGCTCCACATGCGGGTTTCACATGCCACCAACTCCACATTCACAGGCAACTTCAGCGCCACAGCCGTTTTCAGATAGCCCTCAATGCAAAGGCTCTAGACGCAAATATTGGTGTGAGAGCTAATTCAATCAAGGAAACACTGCATGTTGGTGAAGGGCATATTGAAGAAGGATCAGCCGAGTGGTTCTTGTGGGAGAACAACTCCATTTGGCTCACTAACTTCACACACCATCAGGCTTCCAAGCAGCTCTCAAGGAAACTCAGTTTTCACACTCTATGCTTAGTGCCCTTTGAGTGCATTATCTAGGAATGAACCTGGTAGAACATCCCACACAAACGAATGTTCCACATGCGGGTTTCACATGCCACCAACTCCACATTCACAGGCAACTTCAGCGCCACAGCCGTTTTCAGATAGCCCTCAATGCAAAGGCTCTAGACGCAAATATTGGTGTGAGAGCTAATTCAATCAAGGAAACACTGCATGTTGGTGAAGGGCATATTGAAGAAGGATCAGCCGAGTGGTTCTTGTGGGAGAACAACTCCATTTGGCTCACTAACTTCACACACCATCAGGCTTCCAAGCAGCTCTCAAGGAAACTCAGTTTTCACACTCTATGCTTAGTGCCCTTTGAGTGCATTATCTAGGAATGAACCTGGTAGAACATCCCACACAAACGAATGCTCCACATGCGGGTTTCACATGCCACCAACTCCACATTCACAGGCAACTTCAGCGCCACAGCCGTTTTCAGATAGCCCTCAATGCAAAGGCTCTAGACGCAAATATTGGTGTGAGAGCTAATTCAATCAAGGAAACACTGCATGTTGGTGAAGGGCATATTGAAGAAGGATCAGCCGAGTGGTTCTTGTGGGAGAACAACTCCATTTGGCTCACTAACTTCACACACCATCAGGCTTCCAAGCAGCTCTCAAGGAAACTCAGTTTTCACACTCTATGCTTAGTGCCCTTTGAGTGCCTAGGACTGAAATGAACCTGGTAGAGCATCCCACACAAACGAATGCTCCACATGCGGGTTTCACATGCCACCAACTCCACATTCACAGGCAACTTCAGCGACACAGCCGTTTTCAGATAGCCCTCAATGCAAAGGCTCTAGACGCAAATATTGGTGTGAGAGCTAATTCAATCAAGGAAACACTGCATGTTGGTGAAGGGCATATTGAAGAAGGATCAGCCGAGTGGTTCTTGTGGGAGAACAACTCCATTTGGCTCACTAACTTCACACACCATCAGGCTTCCAAGCAGCTCTCAAGGAAACTCAGTTTTCACACTCTATGCTTAGTGCCATTTGAGTGCATTATCTAGGAATGAACCTGGTAGAGCATCCCACACAAACGAATGCTCCACATGCGGGTTTCACATGCCACCAACTCCACATTCACAGGCAACTTCAGCGCCACAGCCGTTTTCAGATAGCCCTCAATGCAAAGGCTCTAGACGAAAATATTGGTGTGAGAGCTAATTCAATCAAGGAAACACTGCATGTTGGTGAAGGGCATATTGAAGAAGGATCAGCCGAGTGGTTCTTGTGGGAGTACAACTCCATTTGGCTCACTAACTTCACACACCATCAGCCTTCCAAGCAGCTCTCAAGGAAACTCAGTTTTCACACTCTATGCTTAGTGCCCTTTGAGTGCCTAGGACTGAAATGAACCTGGTAGAGCATCCCACACAAACGAATGCTCCACATGCGGGTTTCACATGCCACCAACTCCACATTCACAGGCAACTTCGGCGCCACAGCTGTTTTCAGATAGCCCTCAATGCAAAGGCTCTAGACGCAAATATTGGTGTGAGAGCTAATTCAATCAAGGAAACACTGCATGTTGGTGAAGGGCATATTGAAGAAGGATCAGCCGAGTGGTTCTTGTGGGAGAACAACTCCATTTGGCTCACTAACTTCACACACCATCAGGCTTCCAAGCAGCTCTCAAGGAAACTCAGTTTTCACACTCTATGCTTAGTGCCCTTTGAGTGCATTATCTAGGAATGAACCTGGTAGAGCATCCCACACAAACGAATGCTCCACATGCGGGTTTCACATGCCACCAACTCCACATTCACAGGCAACTTCAGCGCCACAGCCGTTTTCAGATAGCCCTCAATGCAAAGGCTCTAGACGCAAATATTGGTGTGAGAGCTAATTCAATCAAGGAAACACTGCATGTTGGTGAAGGGCATATTGAAGAAGGATCAGCCGAGTGATTCTCATCGGAGAACAACTCCATTTGGCTCACTAACTTCACACACCATCAGGCTTCCAAGCAGCTCTCAAGGAAACTCAGTTTTCACACTCTATGCTTAGTGCCCTTTGAGTGCGTTATCTAGGAATGAACCTGGTAGAACATTCCACACAAACGAATGCTCCACATGCGGGTTTCACATGCCACCAACTCCACATTCACAGGCAACTTGAAAGCCACAGCTTTTTTCAGATAGCCCTCAATACAAGGGCTCTAGACGCAAATATTGGTGTGAGAGCTAATTCAATCAAGGAAACACTGCATGTTGGTGAAGGGCATATTGAAGAAGGATCAGCCGAGTGGTTCTTGTGGGAGAACAACTCCATTTGGCTCACTAACTTCACACACCATCAGGCTTCCAAGCAGCTCTCAAGGAAACTCAGTTTTCACACTCTATGCTTAGTGCCCTTTGAGTGCATTATCTAGGAATGAACCTGGTAGAGCATCCTACACAAACGAATGCTCCACATGCGGGTTTCACATGCCACCAACTCCACATTCACAGGCAACTTCAGCGCCACAGCCGTTTTCAGATAGCCCCTCAATGCAAAGGCTCTAGACGCAAATATTGGTGTGAGAGCTAATTCAATCAAGGAAACACTGCATGTTGGTGAAGGGGCATATTGAAGAAGGATCAGCCGAGTGGTTCTTGTGGGAGAACAACTCCATTTGGCTCACTAACTTCACACACCATCAGGCTTCCAAGCAGCTCTCAAGGAAACTCAGTTTTCACACTCTATGCTTAGTGCCCTTTGAGTGCATTATCTAGGAATGAACCTGGTAGAGCATCCCACACAAACGAATGCTCCACATGCGGGTTTCACATGCCACCAACTCCACATTGACAGGCAACTTCAGCGCCACAGCCGTTTTCAGATAGCCCTCAATGCAAAGGCTCTAGACACAAATATTGGTGTGAGAGCTAATTCAATCAAGGAAACACTGCATGTTGGTGAAGGGCATATTGAAGAAGGATCAGCCGAGTGGTTCTTGTGGGAGAACAACTCCATTTGGCTCACTAACTTCACACACCATCAGGCTTCCAAGCAGCTCTCAAGGAAACTCAGTTTTCACACTCTATGCTTAGTGCCCTTTGAGTGCATTATCTAGGAATGAACCTGGTAGAACATCCCACACAAACGAATGCTCCACATGCGGGTTTCACATGCCACCAACTCCACATTCACAGGCAACTTCAGCGCCACAGCTGTTTTCAGATAGCCCTCAATGCAAAGGCTCTAGACGCAAATATTGGTGTGAGAGCTAATTCAATCAAGGAAACACTGCATGTTGGTGAAGGGCATATTGAAGAAGGATCAGCCGAGTGGTTCTTGTGGGAGAACAACTCCATTTGGCTCACTAACTTCACACACCATCAGGCTTCCAAGCAGCTCTCAAGGAAACTCAGTTTTCACACTCTATGCTTAGTGCCCTTTGAGTGCCTAGGACTGAAATGAACCTGGTAGAGCATCCCACACAAACGAATGCTCCACATGCGGGTTTCACATGCCACCAACTCCACATTCACAGGCAACTTCAGCGCCACAACCGTTTTCAGATAGCCCTCAATGCAAAGGCTCTAGACACAAATATTGGTGTGAGAGCTAATTCAATCAAGGAAACACTGCATGTTGGTGAAGGGCATATTGAAGAAGGATCAGCCGAGTGGTTCTCATCGGAGAACAACTCCATTTGGCTCACTAACTTCACACACCATCAGGCTTCCAAGCAGCTCTCAAGGAAACTCAGTTTTCACACTCTATGCTTAGTGCCCTTTGAGTGCATTATCTAGGAATGAACCTGGTAGAGCATCCCACACAAACGAATGCTCCACATGCGGGTTTCACATGCCACCAACTCCACATTGACAGGCAACTTCAGCGCCACAGCCGTTTTCAGATAGCCCTCAATGCAAAGGCTCTAGACGCAAATATTGGTGTGAGAGCTAATTCAATCAAGGAAACACTGCATGTTGGTGAAGGGCATATTGAAGAAGGATCAGCCGAGTGGTTCTTGTGGGAGAACAACTCCATTTGGCTCACTAACTTCACACACCATCAGGCTTCCAAGCAGCTCTCAAGGAAACTCAGTTTTCACACTCTATGCTTAGTGCCCTTTGAGAGCGTTATCTAGGAATGAACCTGGTAGAACATTCCACACAAACGAATGCTCCACATGCGGGTTTCACATGCCACCAACTCCACATTCACAGGCAACTTGAAAGCCACAGCTGTTTTCAGATAGCCCTCAATGCAAAGGCTCTAGACGCAAATATTGGTGTGAGAGCTAATTCAATCAAGGAAACACTGCATGTTGGTGAAGGGCATATTGAAGAAGGATCAGCCGAGTGGTTCTTGTGGGAGAACAACTCCATTTGGCTCACTAACTTCACACACCATCAGGCTTCCAAGCAGCTCTCAAGGAAACTCAGTTTTCACACTCTATGCTTAGTGCCCTTTGAGTGCATTATCTAGGAATGAACCTGGTAGAGCATCCCACACAAACGAATGCTCCACATGCCGGTTTCACATGCCACCAACTCCACATTCACAGGCAACTTCAGCGCCACAGCCGTTTTCAGATAGCCCTCAATGCAAAGGCTCTAGACGCAAATATTGGTGGGAGAGCTAATTCAATCAAGGAAACACTGCATGTTGGTGAAGGGCATATTGAAGAAGGATCAGCCGAGTGGTTCTTGTGGGAGTACAACTCCATTTGGCTCACTAACTTCACACACCATCAGGCTTCCAAGCAGCTCTCAAGGAAACTCAGTTTTCACACTCTATGCTTAGTGCCCTTTGAGTGCATTATCTAGGAATGAACCTGGTAGAACATCCCACACAAACGAATGCTCCACATGCGGGTTTCACATGCCACCAACTCCACATTCACAGGCAACTTCAGCGCCACAGCCGTTTTCAGATAGCCCTCAATGCAAAGGCTCTAGACGCAAATATTGGTGTGAGAGCTAATTCAATCAAGGAAACACTGCATGTTGGTGAAGGGCATATTGAAGAAGGATCAGCCGAGTGGTTCTTGTGGGAGAACAACTCCATTTGGCTCACTAACTTCACACACCATCAGGCTTCCAAGCAGCTCTCAAGGAAACTCAGTTTTCACACTCTATGCTTAGTGCCCTTTGAGTGCATTATCTAGGAATGAACCTGGTAGAGCATCCCACACAAACGAATGCTCCACATGCGGGTTTCACATGCCACCAACTCCACATTCACAGGCAACTTCAGCGCCACAGCCGTTTTCAGATAGCCCTCAATGCAAAGGCTCTAGACACAAATATTGGTGTGAGAGCTAATTCAATCAAGGAAACACTGCATGTTGGTGAAGGGCATATTGAAGAAGGATCAGCCGAGTGGTTCTTGTGGGAGAACAACTCCATTTGGCTCACTAACTTCACACACCATCAGGCTTCCAAGCAGCTCTCAAGGAAACTCAGTTTTCACACTCTATGCTTAGTGCCCTTTGAGTGCATTATCTAGGAATGAACCTGGTAGAACATCCCACACAAACGAATGCTCCACATGCGGGTTTCACATGCCACCAACTCCACATTCACAGGCAACTTCAGCGCCACAGCTGTTTTCAGATAGCCCTCAATGCAAAGGCTCTAGACGCAAATATTGGTGTGAGAGCTAATTCAATCAAGGAAACACTGCATGTTGGTGAAGGGCATATTGAAGAAGGATCAGCCGAGTGGTTCTTGTGGGAGAACAACTCCATTTGGCTCACTAACTTCACACACCATCAGGCTTCCAAGCAGCTCTCAAGGAAACTCAGTTTTCACACTCTATGCTTAGTGCCCTTTGAGTGCATTATCTAGGAATGAACCTGGTAGAGCATCCTACACAAACGAATGCTCCACATGCGGGTTTCACATGCCACCAACTCCACATTCACAGGCAACTTCAGCGCCACAGCCGTTTTCAGATAGCCCTCAATGCAAAGGCTCTAGACGCAAATATTGGTGTGAGAGCTAATTCAATCAAGGAAACACTGCATGTTGGTGAAGGGCATATTGAAGAAGGATCAGCCGAGTGGTTCTTGTGGGAGAACAACTCCATTTGGCTCACTAACTTCACACACCATCAGGCTTCCAAGCAGCTCTCAAGGAAACTCAGTTTTCACACTCTATGCTTAGTGCCCTTTGAGTGCATTATCTAGGAATGAACCTGGTAGAGCATCCCACACAAACGAATGCTCCACATGCGGGTTTCACATGCCACCAACTCCACATTGACAGGCAACTTCAGCGCCACAGCCGTTTTCAGATAGCCCTCAATGCAAAGGCTCTAGACACAAATATTGGTGTGAGAGCTAATTCAATCAAGGAAACACTGCATGTTGGTGAAGGGCATATTGAAGAAGGATCAGCCGAGTGGTTCTTGTGGGAGAACAACTCCATTTGGCTCACTAACTTCACACACCATCAGGCTTCCAAGCAGCTCTCAAGGAAACTCAGTTTTCACACTCTATGCTTAGTGCCCTTTGAGTGCATTATCTAGGAATGAACCTGGTAGAACATCCCACACAAACGAATGCTCCACATGCGGGTTTCACATGCCACCAACTCCACATTCACAGGCAACTTCAGCGCCACAGCTGTTTTCAGATAGCCCTCAATGCAAAGGCTCTAGACGCAAATATTGGTGTGAGAGCTAATTCAATCAAGGAAACACTGCATGTTGGTGAAGGGCATATTGAAGAAGGATCAGCCGAGTGGTTCTTGTGGGAGAACAACTCCATTTGGCTCACTAACTTCACACACCATCAGGCTTCCAAGCAGCTCTCAAGGAAACTCAGTTTTCACACTCTATGCTTAGTGCCCTTTGAGTGCCTAGGACTGAAATGAACCTGGTAGAGCATCCCACACAAACGAATGCTCCACATGCGGGTTTCACATGCCACCAACTCCACATTCACAGGCAACTTCAGCGCCACAACCGTTTTCAGATAGCCCTCAATGCAAAGGCTCTAGACACAAATATTGGTGTGAGAGCTAATTCAATCAAGGAAACACTGCATGTTGGTGAAGGGCATATTGAAGAAGGATCAGCCGAGTGGTTCTCATCGGAGAACAACTCCATTTGGCTCACTAACTTCACACACCATCAGGCTTCCAAGCAGCTCTCAAGGAAACTCAGTTTTCACACTCTATGCTTAGTGCCCTTTGAGTGCATTATCTAGGAATGAACCTGGTAGAGCATCCCACACAAACGAATGCTCCACATGCGGGTTTCACATGCCACCAACTCCACATTGACAGGCAACTTCAGCGCCACAGCCGTTTTCAGATAGCCCTCAATGCAAAGGCTCTAGACGCAAATATTGGTGTGAGAGCTAATTCAATCAAGGAAACACTGCATGTTGGTGAAGGGCATATTGAAGAAGGATCAGCCGAGTGGTTCTTGTGGGAGAACAACTCCATTTGGCTCACTAACTTCACACACCATCAGGCTTCCAAGCAGCTCTCAAGGAAACTCAGTTTTCACACTCTATGCTTAGTGCCCTTTGAGAGCGTTATCTAGGAATGAACCTGGTAGAACATTCCACACAAACGAATGCTCCACATGCGGGTTTCACATGCCACCAACTCCACATTCACAGGCAACTTGAAAGCCACAGCTGTTTTCAGATAGCCCTCAATGCAAAGGCTCTAGACGCAAATATTGGTGTGAGAGCTAATTCAATCAAGGAAACACTGCATGTTGGTGAAGGGCATATTGAAGAAGGATCAGCCGAGTGGTTCTTGTGGGAGAACAACTCCATTTGGCTCACTAACTTCACACACCATCAGGCTTCCAAGCAGCTCTCAAGGAAACTCAGTTTTCACACTCTATGCTTAGTGCCCTTTGAGTGCATTATCTAGGAATGAACCTGGTAGAGCATCCCACACAAACGAATGCTCCACATGCCGGTTTCACATGCCACCAACTCCACATTCACAGGCAACTTCAGCGCCACAGCCGTTTTCAGATAGCCCTCAATGCAAAGGCTCTAGACGCAAATATTGGTGGGAGAGCTAATTCAATCAAGGAAACACTGCATGTTGGTGAAGGGCATATTGAAGAAGGATCAGCCGAGTGGTTCTTGTGGGAGTACAACTCCATTTGGCTCACTAACTTCACACACCATCAGGCTTCCAAGCAGCTCTCAAGGAAACTCAGTTTTCACACTCTATGCTTAGTGCCCTTTGAGTGCATTATCTAGGAATGAACCTGGTAGAACATCCCACACAAACGAATGCTCCACATGCGGGTTTCACATGCCACCAACTCCACATTCACAGGCAACTTCAGCGCCACAGCCGTTTTCAGATAGCCCTCAATGCAAAGGCTCTAGACGCAAATATTGGTGTGAGAGCTAATTCAATCAAGGAAACACTGCATGTTGGTGAAGGGCATATTGAAGAAGGATCAGCCGAGTGGTTCTTGTGGGAGAACAACTCCATTTGGCTCACTAACTTCACACACCATCAGGCTTCCAAGCAGCTCTCAAGGAAACTCAGTTTTCACACTCTATGCTTAGTGCCCTTTGAGTGCATTATCTAGGAATGAACCTGGTAGAGCATCCCACACAAACGAATGCTCCACATGCGGGTTTCACATGCCACCAACTCCACATTCACAGGCAACTTCAGCGCCACAGCCGTTTTCAGATAGCCCTCAATGCAAAGGCTCTAGACACAAATATTGGTGTGAGAGCTAATTCAATCAAGGAAACACTGCATGTTGGTGAAGGGCATATTGAAGAAGGATCAGCCGAGTGGTTCTTGTGGGAGAACAACTCCATTTGGCTCACTAACTTCACACACCATCAGGCTTCCAAGCAGCTCTCAAGGAAACTCAGTTTTCACACTCTATGCTTAGTGCCCTTTGAGTGCATTATCTAGGAATGAACCTGGTAGAACATCCCACACAAACGAATGCTCCACATGCGGGTTTCACATGCCACCAACTCCACATTCACAGGCAACTTCAGCGCCACAGCTGTTTTCAGATAGCCCTCAATGCAAAGGCTCTAGACGCAAATATTGGTGTGAGAGCTAATTCAATCAAGGAAACACTGCATGTTGGTGAAGGGCATATTGAAGAAGGATCAGCCGAGTGGTTCTTGTGGGAGAACAACTCCATTTGGCTCACTAACTTCACACACCATCAGGCTTCCAAGCAGCTCTCAAGGAAACTCAGTTTTCACACTCTATGCTTAGTGCCCTTTGAGTGCCTAGGACTGAAATGAACCTGGTAGAGCATCCCACACAAACGAATGCTCCACATGCGGGTTTCACATGCCACCAACTCCACATTCACAGGCAACTTCAGCGCCACAACCGTTTTCAGATAGCCCTCAATGCAAAGGCTCTAGACACAAATATTGGTGTGAGAGCTAATTCAATCAAGGAAACACTGCATGTTGGTGAAGGGCATATTGCAGAAGGATCAGCCGAGTGGTTCTTGTGGGAGAACAACTCCATTTGGCTCACTAACTTCACACACCATCAGGCTTCCAAGCAGCTCTCAAGGAAACTCAGTTTTCACACTCTATGCTTAGTGCCCTTTGAGTGCATTATCTAGGAATGAACCTGGTAGAACATCCCACACAAACGAATGCTCCACATGCGGGTTTCACATGCCACCAACTCCACATTCACAGGCAACTTCAGCGCCACAGCCGTTTTCAGATAGCCCTCAATGCAAAGGCTCTAGACGCAAATATTGGTGTGAGAGCTAATTCAATCAAGGAAACACTGCATGTTGGTGAAGGGCATATTGAAGAAGGATCAGCCGAGTGGTTCTTGTGGGAGAACAACTCCATTTGGCTCACTAACTTCACACACCATCAGGCTTCCAAGCAGCTCTCAAGGAAACTCAGTTTTCACACTCTATGCTTAGTGCCCTTTGAGTGCCTAGGACTGAAATGAACCTGGTAGAGCATCCCACACAAACGAATGCTCCACATGCGGGTTTCACATGCCACCAACTCCACATTCACAGGCAACTTCAGCGCCACAGCCGTTTTCAGATAGTCCGCAATGCAAAGGCTCTAGACGCAAATATTGGTGGGAGAGCTAATTCAATCAAGGAAACACTGCATGTTGGTGAAGGGCATATTGAAGAAGGATCAGCCGAGTGGTTCTTGTGGGAGAACAACTCCATTTGGCTCACTAACTTCACACACCATCAGGCTTCCAAGCAGCTCTCAAGGAAACTCAGTTTTCACACTCTATGCTTAGTGCCCTTTGAATGCATTATCTAGGAATGAACCTGGTAGAGCATCCCACACAAACGAATGCTCCACATGCGGGTTTCACATGCCACCAACTCCACATTCACAGGCAACTTCAGCGCCACAGCCGTTTTCAGATAGCCCTCAATGCAAAGGCTCTAGACACAAATATTGGTGTGAGAGCTAATTCAATCAAGGAAACACTGCATGTTGGTGAATGGCATATTGAAGAAGGATCAGCCGAGTGGTTCTTGTGGGAGAACAACTCCATTTGGCTCACTAACTTCACACACCATCAGGCTTCCAAGCAGCTCTCAAGGAAACTCAGTTTTCACACTCTATGCTTAGTGCCCTTTGAGGGCCTAGGACT
>NW_026698277.1:0-29021 GCF_030435755.1 Ochotona princeps
TGTGAAGGGCATATTGAAGAAGGATCAGCCGAGTGGTTCTTGTGGGAGAACAACTCCATTTGGCTCACTAACTTCACACACCATCAGGCTTCCAAGCAGCTCTCAAGGAAACTCAGTTTTCACACTCTATGCTTAGTGCCCTTTGTATGGCTAGGACTGAAATGAACCTGGTAGAGCATCCCACACAAACGAATGCTCCACATGCGGGTTTCACATGCCACCAACTCCACATTCACAGGCAACTTCAGCGCCACAGCCGTTTTCAGATAGCCCTCAATGCAAAGGCTCTAGACGCAAATATTGGTGTGAGAGCTAATTCAATCAAGGAAACACTGCATGTTGGTGAAGGGCATATTGAAGAAGGATCAGCCGAGTGGTTCTTGTGGGAGAACAACTCCATTTGGCTCACTAACTTCACACACCATCAGGCTTCCAAGCAGCTCTCAAGGAAACTCAGTTTTCACACTCTATGCTTAGTGCCCTTTGTATGGCTAGGACTGAAATGAACCTGGTAGAGCATCCCACACAAACGAATGCTCCACATGCGGGTTTCACATGCCACCAACTCCACATTCACAGGCAACTTCAGCGCCACAGCCGTTTTCAGATAGCCCTCAATGCAAAGGCTCTAGACGCAAATATTGGTGTGAGAGCTAATTCAATCAAGGAAACACTGCATGTTGGTGCAGGGCATATTGAAGAAGGATCAGCCGAGTGGTTCTTGTGGGAGAACAACTCCATTTGGCTCACTAACTTCACACACCATCAGGCTTCCAAGCAGCTCTCAAGGAAACTCAGTTTTCACACTCTATGCTTAGTGCCCTTTGAGTGCATTATCTAGGAATGAACCTGGTAGAGCATCCCACACAAACGAATGCTCCACATGCGGGTTTCACATGCCACCAACTCCACATTCACAGGCAACTTCAGCGCCACAGCCGTTTTCAGATAGCCCTCAATGCAAAGGCTCTAGACACAAATATTGGTGTGAGAGCTAATTCAATCAAGGAAACACTGCATGTTGGTGAAGGGCATATTGAAGAAGGATCAGCCGAGTGGTTCTTGTGGGAGAACAACTCCATTTGGCTCACTAACTTCACACACCATCAGGCTTCCAAGCAGCTCTCAAGGAAACTCAGTTTTCACACTCTATGCTTAGTGCCCTTTGAGTGCATTATCTAGGAATGAACCTGGTAGAGCATCCCACACAAACGAATGCTCCACATGCGGGTTTCACATGCCACCAACTCCACATTCACAGGCAACTTCAGCGCCACAGCCGTTTTCAGATAGCCCTCAATGCAAAGGCTCTAGACACAAATATTGGTGTGAGAGCTAATTCAATCAAGGAAACACTGCATGTTGGTGAAGGGCATATTGAAGAAGGATCAGCCCAGTGGTTCTTGTGGGAGAACAACTCCATTTGGCTCACTAACTTCACACACCATCAGGCTTCCAAGCAGCTCTCAAGGAAACTCAGTTTTCACACTCTATGCTTAGTGTCCTTTGTATGGCTAGGACTGAAATGAACCTGGTAGAGCATCCCACACAAACGAATGCTCCACATGCGGGTTTCACATGCCACCAACTCCACATTCACAGGCAACTTCAGCGCCACAGCCGTTTTCAGATAGCCCTCAACGCAAAGGCTCTAGACGCAAATATTGGTGTGAGAGCTAATTCAATCAAGGAAACACTGCATGTTGGTGCAGGGCATATTGAAGAAGGATCAGCCGAGTGGTTCTTGTGGGAGAACAACTCCATTTGGCTCACTAACTTCACACACCATCAGGCTTCCAAGCAGCTCTCAAGGAAACTCAGTTTTCACACTCTATGCTTAGTGCCCTTTGAGTGCATTATCTAGGAATGAACCTGGTAGAGCATCCCACACAAACGAATGCTCCACATGCGGGTTTCACATGCCACCAACTCCACATTCACAGGCAACTTCAGCGCCACAGCCGTTTTCAGATAGCCCTCAATGCAAAGGCTCTAGACGCAAATATTGGTGTGAGAGCTAATTCAATCAAGGAAACACTGCATGTTGGTGAAGGGCATATTGAAGAAGGATCAGCCGAGTGGTTCTTGTGGGAGAACAACTCCATTTGGCTCACTAACTTCACACACCATCAGGCTTCCAAGCAGCTCTCAAGGAAACTCAGTTTTCACACTCTATGCTTAGTGCCCTTTGTATGGCTAGGACTGAAATGAACCTGGTAGAGCATCCCACACAAACGAATGCTCCACATGCGGGTTTCACATGCCACCAACTCCACATTCACAGGCAACTTCAGCGCCACAGCCGTTTTCAGATAGCCCTCAATGCAAAGGCTCTAGACGCAAATATTGGTGTGAGAGCTAATTCAATCAAGGAAACACTGCATGTTGGTGAAGGGCATATTGAAGAAGGATCAGCCGAGTGGTTCTTGTGGGAGAACAACTCCATTTGGCTCACTAACTTCACACACCATCAGGCTTCCAAGCAGCTCTCAAGGAAACTCAGTTTTCACACTCTATGCTTAGTGCACTTTGAGTGCATTATCTAGGAATGAACCTGGTAGAGCATCCCACACAAACAAATGCTCCACATGCGGGTTTCACATGCCACCAACTCCACATTCACAGGCAACTTCAGCGCCACAGCCGTTTTCAGATAGCCCTCAATGCAAAGGCTCTAGACGCAAATATTGGTGTGAGAGCTAATTCAATCAAGGAAACACTGCATGTTGGTGAAGGGCATATTGAAGAAGGATCAGCCGGGTGGTTCTTGTGGGAGAACAACTCCATTTGGCTCACTAACTTCACACACCATCAGGCTTCCAAGCAGCTCTCAAGGAAACTCAGTTTTCACACTCTATGCTTAGTGCCCTTTGAGTGCATTATCTAGGAATGAACCTGGTAGAGCATCCCACAGAAACGAATGCTCCACATGCGGGTTTCACATGCCACCAACTCCACATTCACAGGCAACTTCAGCGCCACAGCCGTTTTCAGATAGCCCTCAATGCAAAGGCTCTAGACGCAAATATTGGTGTGAGAGCTAATTCAATCAAGGAAACACTGCATGTTGGTGAAGGGCATATTGAAGAAGGATCAGCAGAGTGGTTCTTGTGGGAGAACAACTCCATTTGGCTCACTAACTTCACACACCATCAGGCTTCCAAGCAGCTCTCAAGGAAACTCAGTTTTCACACTCTATGCTTAGTGCCCTTTGTATGGCTAGGACTGAAATGAACCTGGTAGAGCATCCCACACAAACGAATGCTCCACATGCGGGTTTCACATGCCACCAACTCCACATTCACAGGCAACTTCAGCGCCACAGCCGTTTTCAGATAGCCCTCAATGCAAAGGCTCTAGACGCAAATATTGGTGTGAGAGCTAATTCAATCAAGGAAACACTGCATGTTGGTGCAGGGCATATTGAAGAAGGATCAGCCGAGTGGTTCTTGTGGGAGAACAACTCCATTTGGCTCACTAACTTCACACACCATCAGGCTTCCAAGCAGCTCTCAAGGAAACTCAGTTTTCACACTCTATGCTTAGTGCCCTTTGAGTGCATTATCTAGGAATGAACCTGGTAGAGCATCCCACACAAACAAATGCTCCACATGCGGGTTTCACATGCCACCAACTCCACATTCACAGGCAACTTCAGCGCCACAGCCGTTTTCAGATAGCCCTCAATGCAAAGGCTCTAGACGCAAATATTGGTGTGAGAGCTAATTCAATCAAGGAAACACTGCATGTTGGTGAAGGGCATATTGAAGAAGGATCAGCAGAGTGGTTCTTGTGGGAGAACAACTCCATTTGGCTCACTAACTTCACACACCATCAGGCTTCCAAGCAGCTCTCAAGGAAACTCAGTTTTCACACTCTATGCTTAGTGCCCTTTGTATGGCTAGGACTGAAATGAACCTGGTAGAGCATCCCACACAAACGAATGCTCCACATGCGGGTTTCACATGCCACCAACTCCACATTCACAGGCAACTTCAGCGCCACAGCCGTTTTCAGATAGCCCTCAATGCAAAGGCTCTAGACGCAAATATTGGTGTGAGAGCTAATTCAATCAAGGAAACACTGCATGTTGGTGCAGGGCATATTGAAGAAGGATCAGCCGAGTGGTTCTTGTGGGAGAACAACTCCATTTGGCTCACTAACTTCACACACCATCAGGCTTCCAAGCAGCTCTCAAGGAAACTCAGTTTTCACACTCTATGCTTAGTGCCCTTTGAGTGCATTATCTAGGAATGAACCTGGTAGAGCATCCCACACAAACAAATGCTCCACATGCGGGTTTCACATGCCACCAACTCCACATTCACAGGCAACTTCAGCGCCACAGCCGTTTTCAGATAGCCCTCAATGCAAAGGCTCTAGACGCAAATATTGGTGTGAGAGCTAATTCAATCAAGGAAACACTGCATGTTGGTGAAGGGCATATTGAAGAAGGATCAGCCGGGTGGTTCTTGTGGGAGAACAACTCCATTTGGCTCACTAACTTCACACACCATCAGGCTTCCAAGCAGCTCTCAAGGAAACTCAGTTTTCACACTCTATGCTTAGTGCCCTTTGAGTGCATTATCTAGGAATGAACCTGGTAGAGCATCCCACAGAAACGAATGCTCCACATGCGGGTTTCACATGCCACCAACTCCACATTCACAGGCAACTTCAGCGCCACAGCCGTTTTCAGATAGCCCTCAATGCAAAGGCTCTAGACGCAAATATTGGTGTGAGAGCTAATTCAATCAAGGAAACACTGCATGTTGGTGAAGGGCATATTGAAGAAGGATCAGCCGAGTGGTTCTTGTGGGAGAACAACTCCATTTGGCTCACTAACTTCACACACCATCAGGCTTCCAAGCAGCTCTCAAGGAAACTCAGTTTTCACACTCTATGCTTAGTGCCCTTTGTATGGCTAGGACTGAAATGAACCTGGTAGAGCATCCCACACAAACGAATGCTCCACATGCGGGTTTCACATGCCACCAACTCCACATTCATAGGCAACTTCAGCGCCACAGCCGTTTTCAGATAGCCCTCAACGCAAAGGCTCTAGACGCAAATATTGGTGTGAGAGCTAATTCAATCAAGGAAACACTGCATGTTGGTGAAGGGCATATTGAAGAAGGATCAGCCGAGTGGTTCTTGTGGGAGAACAACTCCATTTGGCTCACTAACTTCACACGCCATCAGGCTTCCAAGCAGCTCTCAAGGAAACTCAGTTTTCACACTCTATGCTTAGTGCCCTTTGAGTGCATTATCTAGGAATGAACCTGGTAGAGCATCCCACACAAACGAATGCTCCACATGCGGGTTTCACATGCCACCAACTCCACATTCACAGGCAACTTCAGCGCCACAGCCGTTTTCAGATAGCCCTCAATGCAAAGGCTCTAGACGCAAATATTGGTGTGAGAGCTAATTCAATCAAGGAAACACTGCATGTTGGTGAAGGGCATATTGAAGAAGGATCAGCAGAGTGGTTCTTGTGGGAGAACAACTCCATTTGGCTCACTAACTTCACACACCATCAGGCTTCCAAGCAGCTCTCAAGGAAACTCAGTTTTCACACTCTATGCTTAGTGCCCTTTGTATGGCTAGGACTGAAATGAACCTGGTAGAGCATCCCACACAAACGAATGCTCCACATGCGGGTTTCACATGCCACCAACTCCACATTCACAGGCAACTTCAGCGCCACAGCCGTTTTCAGATAGCCCTCAATGCAAAGGCTCTAGACGCAAATATTGGTGTGAGAGCTAATTCAATCAAGGAAACACTGCATGTTGGTGCAGGGCATATTGAAGAAGGATCAGCCGAGTGGTTCTTGTGGGAGAACAACTCCATTTGGCTCACTAACTTCACACACCATCAGGCTTCCAAGCAGCTCTCAAGGAAACTCAGTTTTCACACTCTATGCTTAGTGCCCTTTGAGTGCATTATCTAGGAATGAACCTGGTAGAGCATCCCACACAAACAAATGCTCCACATGCGGGTTTCACATGCCACCAACTCCACATTCACAGGCAACTTCAGCGCCACAGCCGTTTTCAGATAGCCCTCAATGCAAAGGCTCTAGACGCAAATATTGGTGTGAGAGCTAATTCAATCAAGGAAACACTGCATGTTGGTGAAGGGCATATTGAAGAAGGATCAGCCGGGTGGTTCTTGTGGGAGAACAACTCCATTTGGCTCACTAACTTCACACACCATCAGGCTTCCAAGCAGCTCTCAAGGAAACTCAGTTTTCACACTCTATGCTTAGTGCACTTTGAGTGCATTATCTAGGAATGAACCTGGTAGAGCATCCCACACAAACGAATGCTCCACATGCGGGTTTCACATGCCACCAACTCCACATTCACAGGCAACTTCAGCGCCACAGCCGTTTTCAGATAGCCCTCAATGCAAAGGCTCTAGACGCAAATATTGGTGTGAGAGCTAATTCAATCAAGGAAACACTGCATGTTGGTGAAGGGCATATTGAAGAAGGATCAGCCGAGTGGTTCTTGTGGGAGAACAACTCCATTTGGCTCACTAACTTCACACACCATCAGGCTTCCAAGCAGCTCTCAAGGAAACTCAGTTTTCACACTCTATGCTTAGTGCCCTTTGAGTGCATTATCTAGGAATGAACCTGGTAGAGCATCCCACACAAACGAATGCTCCACATGCGGGTTTCACATGCCACCAACTCCACATTCACAGGCAACTTCAGCGCCACAGCCGTTTTCAGATAGCCCTCAATGCAAAGGCTCTAGACGCAAATATTGGTGTGAGAGCTAATTCAATCAAGGAAACACTGCATGTTGGTGAAGGGCATATTGAAGAAGGATCAGCCGAGTGGTTCTTGTGGGAGAACAACTCCATTTGGCTCACTAACTTCACACACCATCAGGCTTCCAAGCAGCTCTCAAGGAAACTCAGTTTTCACACTCTATGCGTAGTGCCCTTTGTATGGCTAGGACTGAAATGAACCTGGTAGAGCATCCCACACAAACGAATGCTCCACATGCGGGTTTCACATGCCACCAACTCCACATTCACAGGCAACTTCAGCGCCACAGCCGTTTTCAGATAGCCCTCAATGCAAAGGCTCTAGACGCAAATATTGGTGTGAGAGCTAATTCAATCAAGGAAACACTGCATGTTGGTGAAGGGCATATTGAAGAAGGATCAGCCGAGTGGTTCTTGTGGGAGAACAACTCCATTTGGCTCACTAACTTCACACACCATCAGGCTTCCAAGCAGCTCTCAAGGAAACTCAGTTTTCACACTCTATGCTTAGTGCCCTTTGAGTGCATTATCTAGGAATGAACCTGGTAGAGCATCCCACACAAACGAATGCTCCACATGCGGGTTTCACATGCCACCAACTCCACATTCACAGGCAACTTCAGCGCCACAGCCGTTTTCAGATAGCCCTCAATGCAAAGGCTCTAGACGCAAATATTGGTGTGAGAGCTAATTCAATCAAGGAAACACTGCATGTTGGTGAAGGGCATATTGAAGAAGGATCAGCCGGGTGGTTCTTGTGGGAGAACAACTCCATTTGGCTCACTAACTTCACACACCATCAGGCTTCCAAGCAGCTCTCAAGGAAACTCAGTTTTCACACTCTATGCTTAGTGCCCTTTGAGTGCATTATCTAGGAATGAACCTGGTAGAGCATCCCACACAAACGAATGCTCCACATGCGGGTTTCACATGCCACCAACTCCACATTCACAGGCAACTTCAGCGCCACAGCCGTTTTCAGATAGCCCTCAATGCAAAGGCTCTAGACGCAAATATTGGTGTGAGAGCTAATTCAATCAAGGAAACACTGCATGTTGGTGAAGGGCATATTGAAGAAGGATCAGCCGAGTGGTTCTTGTGGGAGAACAACTCCATTTGGCTCACTAACGTCACACACCATCAGGCTTCCAAGCAGCTCTCAAGGAAACTCAGTTTTCACACTCTATGCTTAGTGCCCTTTGAGTGCATTATCTAGGAATGAACCTGGTAGAGCATCCCACACAAACGAATGCTCCACATGCGGGTTTCACATGCCACCAACTCCACATTCACAGGCAACTTCAGCGCCACAGCCGTTTTCAGATAGCCCTCAATGCAAAGGCTCTAGACGCAAATATTGGTGTGAGAGCTAATTCAATCAAGGAAACACTGCATGTTGGTGAAGGGCATATTGAAGAAGGATCAGCCGAGTGGTTCTTGTGGGAGAACAACTCCATTTGGCTCACTAACTTCACACACCATCAGGCTTCCAAGCAGCTCTCAAGGAAACTCAGTTTTCACACTCTATGCTTAGTGCCCTTTGAGTGCATTTTCTAGGAATGAACCTGGTAGAGCATCCCACACAAACGAATGCTCCACATGCGGGTTTCACATGCCACCAACTCCACATTCACAGGCAACTTCAGCGCCACAGCCGTTTTCAGATAGCCCTCAATGCAAAGGCTCTAGACACAAATATTGGTGTGAGAGCTAATTCAATCAAGGAAACACTGCATGTTGGTGAAGGGCATATTGAAGAAGGATCAGCCGAGTGGTTCTTGTGGGAGAACAACTCCATTTGGCTCACTAACTTCACACACCATCAGGCTTCCAAGCAGCTCTCAAGGAAACTCAGTTTTCACACTCTATGCTTAGTGCCCTTTGTATGGCTAGGACTGAAATGAACCTGGTAGAACATCCCACACAAACGAATGCTCCACATGCGGGTTTCACATGCCACCAACTCCACATTCACAGGCAACTTCAGCGCCACAGCCGTTTTCAGATAGCCCTCAATGCAAAGGCTCTAGACGCAAATATTGGTGTGAGAGCTAATTCAATCAAGGAAACACTGCATGTTGGTGAAGGGCATATTGAAGAAGGATCAGCCGAGTGGTTCTTGTGGGAGAACAACTCCATTTGGCTCACTAACTTCACACACCATCAGGCTTCCAAGCAGCTCTCAAGGAAACTCAGTTTTCACACTCTATGCTTAGTGCCCTTTGAGTGCATTATCTAGGAATGAACCTGGTAGAGCATCCCACACAAACGAATGCTCCACATGCGGGTTTCACATGCCACCAACTCCACATTCACAGGCAACTTCAGCGCCACAGCCGTTTTCAGATAGCCCTCAATGCAAAGGCTCTAGACGCAAATATTGGTGTGAGAGCTAATTCAATCAAGGAAACACTGCATGTTGGTGAAGGGCATATTGAAGAAGGATCAGCCGAGTGGTTCTTGTGGGAGAACAACTCCATTTGGCTCACTAACTTCACACACCATCAGGCTTCCAAGCAGCTCTCAAGGAAACTCAGTTTTCACACTCTATGCTTAGTGCCCTTTGAGTGCATTATCTAGGAATGAACCTTGTAGAGCATCCCACACAAACGAATGCTCCACATGCGGGTTTCACATGCCACCAACTCCACATTCACAGGCAACTTCAGCGCCACAGCCGTTTTCAGATAGCCCTCAATGCAAAGGCTCTAGACGCAAATATTGGTGTGAGAGCTAATTCAATCAAGGAAACACTGCATGTTGGTGAAGGGCATATTGAAGAAGGATCAGCCGAGTGGTTCTTGTGGGAGAACAACTCCATTTGGCTCACTAACTTCACACACCATCAGGCTTCCAAGCAGCTCTCAAGGAAACTCAGTTTTCACACTCTATGCTTAGTGCCCTTTGAGTGCATTATCTAGGAATGAACCTGGTAGAGCATCCCACACGAACGAATGCTCCACATGCGGGTTTCACATGCCACCAACTCCACATTCACAGGCAACTTCAGCGCCACAGCCGTTTTCAGATAGCCCTCAATGCAAAGGCTCTAGACACAAATATTGGTGTGAGAGCTAATTCAATCAAGGAAACACTGCATGTTGGTGAAGGGCATATTGAAGAAGGATCAGCCGAGTGGTTCTTGTGGGAGAACAACTCCATTTGGCTCACTAACTTCACACACCATCAGGCTTCCAAGAAGCTCTCAAGGAAACTCAGTTTTCACACTCTATGCTTAGTGCACTTTGTATGGCTAGGACTGAAATGAACCTGGTAGAGCATCCCACACAAACGAATGCTCCACATGCGGGTTTCACATGCCACCAACTCCACATTCACAGGCAACTTCAGCGCCACAGCCATTTTCAGATAGCCCTCAATGCAAATGCTCTAGACGCAAATATTGGTGTGAGAGCTAATTCAATCAAGGAAACACTGCATGTTGGTGAAGGGCATATTGAAGAAGGATCAGCCGAGTGGTTCTTGTGGGAGAACAACTCCATTTGGCTCACTAACTTCACACACCATCAGGCTTCCAAGCAGCTCTCAAGGAAACTCAGTTTTCACACTCTATGCTTAGTGCCCTTTGTATGGCTAGGACTGAAATTAACCTGGTAGAGCATCCCACACAAACGAATGCTCCACATGCGGGTTTCACATGCCACCAACTCCACATTCACAGGCAACTTCAGCGCCACAGCCGTTTTCAGATAGCCCTCAATGCAAAGGCTCTAGACGCAAATATTGGTGTGAGAGCTAATTCAATCAAGGAAACACTGCATGTTGGTGAAGGGCATATTGAAGAAGGATCAGCCGAGTGGTTCTTGTGGGAGAACAACTCCATTTGGCTCACTAACTTCACACACCATCAGGCTTCCAAGCAGCTCTCAAGGAAACTCAGTTTTCACACTCTATGCTTAATGCCCTTTGAGTGCATTATCTAGGAATGAACCTGGTAGAGCATCCCGCACAAACGAATGCTCCACATGCGGGTTTCACATGCCACCAACTCCACATTCACAGGCAACTTCAGCGCCACAGCCGTTTTCAGATAGCCCTCAATGCAAAGGCTCTAGACGCAAATATTGGTGTGAGAGCTAATTCAATCAAGGAAACACTGCATGTTGGTGAAGGGCATATTGAAGAAGGATCAGCCGAGTGGTTCTTGTGGGAGAACAACTCCATTTGGCTCACTAACTTCACACACCATCAGGCTTCCAAGCAGCTCTCAAGGAAACTCAGTTTTCACACTCTATGCTTAGTGCCCTTTGTATGGCTAGGACTGAAATGAACCTGGTAGAGCATCCCACACAAACGAATGCTCCACATGCGGGTTTCACATGCCACCAACTCCACATTCACAGGCAACTTCAGCGCCACAGCCGTTTTCAGATAGCCCTCAATGCAAAGGCTCTAGACGCAAATATTGGTGTGAGAGCTAATTCAATCAAGGAAACACTGCATGTTGGTGAAGGGCATATTGAAGAAGGATCAGCCGAGTGGTTCTTGTGGGAGAACAACTCCATTTGGCTCACTAACTTCACACACCATCAGGCTTCCAAGCAGCTCTCAAGGAAACTCAGTTTTCACACTCTATGCTTAGTGCCCTTTGTATGGCTAGGACTGAAATGAACCTGGTAGAGCATCCCACACAAACGAATGCTCCACATGCGGGTTTCACATGCCACCAACTCCACATTCACAGGCAACTTCAGCGCCACAGCCGTTTTCAGATAGCCCTCAATGCAAAGGCTCTAGACGCAAATATTGGTGTGAGAGCTAATTCAATCAAGGAAACACTGCATGTTGGTGCAGGGCATATTGAAGAAGGATCAGCCGAGTGGTTCTTGTGGGAGAACAACTCCATTTGGCTCACTAACTTCACACACCATCAGGCTTCCAAGCAGCTCTCAAGGAAACTCAGTTTTCACACTCTATGCTTAGTGCCCTTTGAGTGCATTATCTAGGAATGAACCTGGTAGAGCATCCCACACAAACGAATGCTCCACATGCGGGTTTCACATGCCACCAACTCCACATTCACAGGCAACTTCAGCGCCACAGCCGTTTTCAGATAGCCCTCAATGCAAAGGCTCTAGACACAAATATTGGTGTGAGAGCTAATTCAATCAAGGAAACACTGCATGTTGGTGAAGGGCATATTGAAGAAGGATCAGCCGAGTGGTTCTTGTGGGAGAACAACTCCATTTGGCTCACTAACTTCACACACCATCAGGCTTCCAAGCAGCTCTCAAGGAAACTCAGTTTTCACACTCTATGCTTAGTGCCCTTTGAGTGCATTATCTAGGAATGAACCTGGTAGAGCATCCCACACAAACGAATGCTCCACATGCGGGTTTCACATGCCACCAACTCCACATTCACAGGCAACTTCAGCGCCACAGCCGTTTTCAGATAGCCCTCAATGCAAAGGCTCTAGACACAAATATTGGTGTGAGAGCTAATTCAATCAAGGAAACACTGCATGTTGGTGAAGGGCATATTGAAGAAGGATCAGCCGAGTGGTTCTTGTGGGAGAACAACTCCATTTGGCTCACTAACTTCACACACCATCAGGCTTCCAAGCAGCTCTCAAGGAAACTCAGTTTTCACACTCTATGCTTAGTGTCCTTTGTATGGCTAGGACTGAAATGAACCTGGTAGAGCATCCCACACAAACGAATGCTCCACATGCGGGTTTCACATGCCACCAACTCCACATTCACAGGCAACTTCAGCGCCACAGCCGTTTTCAGATAGCCCTCAATGCAAAGGCTCTAGACGCAAATATTGGTGTGAGAGCTAATTCAATCAAGGAAACACTGCATGTTGGTGCAGGGCATATTGAAGAAGGATCAGCCGAGTGGTTCTTGTGGGAGAACAACTCCATTTGGCTCACTAACTTCACACACCATCAGGCTTCCAAGCAGCTCTCAAGGAAACTCAGTTTTCACACTCTATGCTTAGTGCCCTTTGAGTGCATTATCTAGGAATGAACCTGGTAGAGCATCCCACACAAACGAATGCTCCACATGCGGGTTTCACATGCCACCAACTCCACATTCACAGGCAACTTCAGCGCCACAGCCGTTTTCAGATAGCCCTCAATGCAAAGGCTCTAGACGCAAATATTGGTGTGAGAGCTAATTCAATCAAGGAAACACTGCATGTTGGTGAAGGGCATATTGAAGAAGGATCAGCCGAGTGGTTCTTGTGGGAGAACAACTCCATTTGGCTCACTAACTTCACACACCATCAGGCTTCCAAGCAGCTCTCAAGGAAACTCAGTTTTCACACTCTATGCTTAGTGCCCTTTGTATGGCTAGGACTGAAATGAACCTGGTAGAGCATCCCACACAAACGAATGCTCCACATGCGGGTTTCACATGCCACCAACTCCACATTCACAGGCAACTTCAGCGCCACAGCCGTTTTCAGATAGCCCTCAATGCAAAGGCTCTAGACGCAAATATTGGTGTGAGAGCTAATTCAATCAAGGAAACACTGCATGTTGGTGAAGGGCATATTGAAGAAGGATCAGCCCAGTGGTTCTTGTGGGAGAACAACTCCATTTGGCTCACTAACTTCACACACCATCAGGCTTCCAAGCAGCTCTCAAGGAAACTCAGTTTTCACACTCTATGCTTAGTGCCCTTTGTATGGCTAGGACTGAAATGAACCTGGTAGAGCATCCCACACAAACGAATGCTCCACATGCGGGTTTCACATGCCACCAACTCCACATTCACAGGCAACTTCAGCGCCACAGCCGTTTTCAGATAGCCCTCAATGCAAAGGCTCTAGACGCAAATATTGGTGTGAGAGCTAATTCAATCAAGGAAACACTGCATGTTGGTGAAGGGCATATTGAAGAAGGATCAGCCGAGTGGTTCTTGTGGGAGAACAACTCCATTTGGCTCACTAACTTCACACACCATCAGGCTTCCAAGCAGCTCTCAAGGAAACTCAGTTTTCACACTCTATGCTTAGTGCCCTTTGAGTGCATTATCTAACTCTAGACCTGGTAGAGCATCCCACACAAACAAATGCTCCACATGCGGGTTTCACATGCCACCAACTCCACATTCACAGGCAACTTCAGCGCCACAGCCGTTTTCAGATAGCCCTCAATGCAAAGGCTCTAGACGCAAATATTGGTGTGAGAGCTAATTCAATCAAGGAAACACTGCATGTTGGTGAAGGGCATATTGAAGAAGGATCAGCCGGGTGGTTCTTGTGGGAGAACAACTCCATTTGGCTCACTAACTTCACACACCATCAGGCTTCCAAGCAGCTCTCAAGGAAACTCAGTTTTCACACTCTATGCTTAGTGCCCTTTGAGTGCATTATCTAGGAATGAACCTGGTAGAGCATCCCACAGAAACGAATGCTCCACATGCGGGTTTCACATGCCACCAACTCCACATTCACAGGCAACTTCAGCGCCACAGCCGTTTTCAGATAGCCCTCAATGCAAAGGCTCTAGACGCAAATATTGGTGTGAGAGCTAATTCAATCAAGGAAACACTGCATGTTGGTGAAGGGCATATTGAAGAAGGATCAGCCGAGTGGTTCTTGTGGGAGAACAACTCCATTTGGCTCACTAACTTCACACACCATCAGGCTTCCAAGCAGCTCTCAAGGAAACTCAGTTTTCACACTCTATGCTTAGTGCCCTTTGTATGGCTAGGACTGAAATGAACCTGGTAGAGCATCCCACACAAACGAATGCTCCACATGCGGGTTTCACATGCCACCAACTCCACATTCATAGGCAACTTCAGCGCCACAGCCGTTTTCAGATAGCCCTCAACGCAAAGGCTCTAGACGCAAATATTGGTGTGAGAGCTAATTCAATCAAGGAAACACTGCATGTTGGTGAAGGGCATATTGAAGAAGGATCAGCCGAGTGGTTCTTGTGGGAGAACAACTCCATTTGGCTCACTAACTTCACACGCCATCAGGCTTCCAAGCAGCTCTCAAGGAAACTCAGTTTTCACACTCTATGCTTAGTGCCCTTTGAGTGCATTATCTAGGAATGAACCTGGTAGAGCATCCCACACAAACGAATGCTCCACATGCGGGTTTCACATGCCACCAACTCCACATTCACAGGCAACTTCAGCGCCACAGCCGTTTTCAGATAGCCCTCAATGCAAAGGCTCTAGACGCAAATATTGGTGTGAGAGCTAATTCAATCAAGGAAACACTGCATGTTGGTGAAGGGCATATTGAAGAAGGATCAGCCGAGTGGTTCTTGTGGGAGAACAACTCCATTTGGCTCACTAACTTCACACACCATCAGGCTTCCAAGCAGCTCTCAAGGAAACTCAGTTTTCACACTCTATGCTTAGTGCCCTTTGAGTGCATTATCTAGGAATGAACCTGGTAGAGCATCCCACACAAACGAATGCTCCACATGCGGGTTTCACATGCCACCAACTCCACATTCACAGGCAACTTCAGCGCCACAGCCGTTTTCAGATAGCCCTCAATGCAAAGGCTCTAGACGCAAATATTGGTGTGAGAGCTAATTCAATCAAGGAAACACTGCATGTTGGTGAAGGGCATATTGAAGAAGGATCAGCCGAGCGGTTCTTGTGGGAGAACAACTCCATTTGGCTCACTAACTTCACACACCATCAGGCTTCCAAGCAGCTCTCAAGGAAACTCAGTTTTCACACTCTATGCTTAGTGCCCTTTGTATGGCTAGGACTGAAATGAACCTGGTAGAGCATCCCACACAAACGAATGCTCCACATGCGGGTTTCACATGCCACCAACTCCACATTCACAGGCAACTTCAGCGCCACTGCCGTTTTCAGATAGCCCTCAATGCAAAGGCTCTAGACGCAAATATTGGTGTGAGAGCTAATTCAATCAAGGAAACACTGCATGTTGGTGAAGGGCATATTGAAGAAGGATCAGCCGAGTGGTTCTTGTGGGAGAACAACTCCATTTGGCTCACTAACTTCACACACCATCAGGCTTCCAAGCAGCTCTCAAGGAAACTCAGTTTTCACACTCTATGCTTAGTGCCCTTTGTATGGCTAGGACTGAAATGAACCTGGTAGAGCATCCCACACAAACGAATGCTCCACATGCGGGTTTCACATGCCACCAACTCCACATTCACAGGCAACTTCAGCGCCACAGCCGTTTTCAGATAGCCCTCAATGCAAAGGCTCTAGACACAAATATTGGTGTGAGAGCTAATTCAATCAAGGAAACACTGCATGTTGGTGAAGGGCATATTGAAGAAGGATCAGCCGAGTGGTTCTTGTGGGAGAACAACTCCATTTGGCTCACTAACTTCACACACCATCAGGCTTCCAAGCAGCTCTCAAGGAAACTCAGTTTTCACACTCTATGCTTAGTGCCCTTTGAGTGCATTATCTAGGAATGAACCTGGTAGAGCATCCCACACAAATGAATGCTCCACATGCGGGTTTCACATGCCACCAACTCCACATTCACAGGCAACTTCAGCGCCACAGCCGTTTTCAGATAGCCCTCAATGCAAAGGCTCTAGACGCAAATATTGGTGTGAGAGCTAATTCAATCAAGGAAACACTGCATGTTGGTGAAGGGCATATTGAAGAAGGATCAGCCGAGTGGTTCTTGTGGGAGAACAACTCCATTTGGCTCACTAACTTCACACACCATCAGGCTTCCAAGCAGCTCTCAAGGAAACTCAGTTTTCACACTCTATGCTTAGTGCCCTTTGTATGGCTAGGACTGAAATGAACCTGGTAGAGCATCCCACACAAACGAATGCTCCACATGCGGGTTTCACATGCCACCAACTCCACATTCACAGGCAACTTCAGCGCCACAGCCGTTTTCAGATAGCCCTCAACGCAAAGGCTCTAGACGCAAATATTGGTGTGAGAGCTAATTGAATCAAGGAAACACTGCATGTTGGTGAAGGGCATATTGAAGAAGGATCAGCCGAGTGGTTCTTGTGGGAGAACAACTCCATTTGGCTCACTAACTTCACACACCATCAGGCTTCCAAGCAGCTCTCAAGGAAACTCAGTTTTCACACTCTATGCTTAGTGCCCTTTGTATGGCTAGAACTAAAATGAACCTGGTAGAACATCCCACACAAACAAATGCTCCACATGCGGGTTTCACATGCCACCAACTCCACATTCACAGGCAACTTCAGCGCCACAGCCGTTTTCAGATAGCCCTCAATGCAAAGGCTCTAGACGCAAATATTGGTGTGAGAGCTAATTCAATCAAGGAAACACTGCATGTTGGTGAAGGGCATATTGAAGAAGGATCAGCCGAGTGGTTCTTGTGGGAGAACAACTCCATTTGGCTCACTAACTTCACACACCATCAGGCTTCCAAGCAGCTCTCAAGGAAACTCAGTTTTCACACTCTATGCTTAGTGCCCTTTGAGTGCATTATCTAGGAATGAACCTGGTAGAGCATCCCACACAAACGAATGCTCCACATGCGGGTTTCACATGCCACCAACTCCACATTCACAGGCAACTTCAGCGCCACAGCCGTTTTCAGATAGCCCTCAATGCAAAGGCTCTAGACGCAAATATTGGTGTGAGAGCTAATTCAATCAAGGAAACACTGCATGTTGGTGAAGGGCATATTGAAGAAGGATCAGCCGAGTGGTTCTTGTGGGAGAACAACTCCATTTGGCTCACTAACTTCACACACCATCAGGCTTCCAAGCAGCTCTCAAGGAAACTCAGTTTTCACACTCTATGCTTAGTGCCCTTTGTATGGCTAGGACTGAAATGAACCTGGTAGAGCATCCCACACAAACGAATGCTCCACATGCGGGTTTCACATGCCACCAACTCCACATTCACAGGCAACTTCAGCGCCACAGCCGTTTTCAGATAGCCCTCAATGCAAAGGCTCTAGACGCAAATATTGGTGTGAGAGCTAATTCAATCAAGGAAACACTGCATGTTGGTGAAGGGCATATTGAAGAAGGATCAGCCGAGTGGTTCTTGTGGGAGAACAACTCCATTTGGCTCACTAACTTCACACACCATCAGGCTTCCAAGCAGCTCTCAAGGAAACTCAGTTTTCACACTCTATGCTTAGTGCCCTTTGAGTGCATTATCTAGGAATGAACCTGGTAGAGCATCCCACACAAACGAATGCTCCACATGCGGGTTTCACATGCCACCAACTCCACATTCACAGGCAACTTCAGCGCCACAGCCATTTTCAGATAGCCCTCAATGCAAAGGCTCTAGACGCAAATATTGGTGTGAGAGCTAATTCAATCAAGGAAACACTGCATGTTGGTGAAGGGCATATTGAAGAAGGATCAGCCGAGTGGTTCTTGTGGGAGAACAACTCCATTTGGCTCACTAACTTCACACACCATCAGGCTTCCAAGCAGCTCTCAAGGAAACTCAGTTTTCACACTCTATGCTTAGTGCCCTTTGAGTGCATTATCTAGGAATGAACCTGGTAGAGCATCCCACACAAACGAATGCTCCACATGCGGGTTTCACATGCCACCAACTCCACATTCACAGGCAACTTCAGCGCCACAGCCGTTTTCAGATAGCCCTCAATGCAAAGGCTCTAGACGCAAATATTGGTGTGAGAGCTAATTCAATCAAGGAAACACTGCATGTTGGTGAAGGGCATATTGAAGAAGGATCAGCCGAGTGGTTCTTGTGGGAGAACAACTCCATTTGGCTCACTAACTTCACACACCATCAGGCTTCCAAGCAGCTCTCAAGGAAACTCAGTTTTCACACTCTATGCTTAGTGTCCTTTGTATGGCTAGGACTGAAATGAACCTGGTAGAGCATCCCACACAAACGAATGCTCCACATGCGGGTTTCACATGCCACCAACTCCACATTCACAGGCAACTTCAGCGCCACAGCCGTTTTCAGATAGCCCTCAATGCAAAGGCTCTAGACGCAAATATTGGTGTGAGAGCTAATTGAATCAAGGAAACACTGCATGTTGGTGAAGGGCATATTGAAGAAGGATCAGCCGAGTGGTTCTTGTGGGAGAACAACTCCATTTGGCTCACTAACTTCACACACCATCAGGCTTCCAAGCAGCTCTCAAGGAAACTCAGTTTTCACACTCTATGCGTAGTGCCCTTTGTATGGCTAGGACTGAAATGAACCTGGTAGAGCATCCCACACAAACGAATGCTCCACATGCGGGTTTCACATGCCACCAACTCCACATTCACAGGCAACTTCAGCGCCACAGCCGTTTTCAGATAGCCCTCAATGCAAAGGCTCTAGACGCAAATATTGGTGTGAGAGCTAATTCAATCAAGGAAACACTGCATGTTGGTGAAGGGCATATTGAAGAAGGATCAGCCGAGTGGTTCTTGTGGGAGAACAACTCCATTTGGCTCACTAACTTCACACACCATCAGGCTTCCAAGCAGCTCTCAAGGAAACTCAGTTTTCACACTCTATGCTTAGTGCCCTTTGAGTGCATTATCTAGGAATGAACCTGGTAGAGCATCCCACACAAACGAATGCTCCACATGCGGGTTTCACATGCCACCAACTCCACATTCACAGGCAACTTCAGCGCCACAGCCGTTTTCAGATAGCCCTCAATGCAAAGGCTCTAGACGCAAATATTGGTGTGAGAGCTAATTCAATCAAGGAAACACTGCATGTTGGTGAAGGGCATATTGAAGAAGGATCAGCCGAGTGGTTCTTGTGGGAGAACAACTCCATTTGGCTCACTAACTTCACACACCATCAGGCTTCCAAGCAGCTCTCAAGGAAACTCAGTTTTCACACTCTATGCGTAGTGCCCTTTGTATGGCTAGGACTGAAATGAACCTGGTAGAGCATCCCACACAAACGAATGCTCCACATGCGGGTTTCACATGCCACCAACTCCACATTCACAGGCAACTTCAGCGCCACAGCCGTTTTCAGATAGCCCTCAATGCAAAGGCTCTAGACGCAAATATTGGTGTGAGAGCTAATTCAATCAAGGAAACACTGCATGTTGGTGAAGGGCATATTGAAGAAGGATCAGCCGAGTGGTTCTTGTGGGAGAACAACTCCATTTGGCTCACTAACTTCACACACCATCAGGCTTCCAAGCAGCTCTCAAGGAAACTCAGTTTTCACACTCTATGCTTAGTGCCCTTTGAGTGCATTATCTAGGAATGAACCTGGTAGAGCATCCCACACAAACGAATGCTCCACATGCGGGTTTCACATGCCACCAACTCCACATTCACAGGCAACTTCAGCGCCACAGCCGTTTTCAGATAGCCCTCAATGCAAAGGCTCTAGACGCAAATATTGGTGTGAGAGCTAATTCAATCAAGGAAACACTGCATGTTGGTGAAGGGCATATTGAAGAAGGATCAGCCGAGGTGGTTCTTGTGGGAGAACAACTCCATTTGGCTCACTAACTTCACACACCATCAGGCTTCCAAGCAGCTCTCAAGGAAACTCAGTTTTCACACTCTATGCTTAGTGCCCTTTGAGTGCATTATCTAGGAATGAACCTGGTAGAGCATCCCACACAAACGAATGCTCCACATGCGGGTTTCACATGCCACCAACTCCACATTCACAGGCAACTTCAGCGCCACAGCCGTTTTCAGATAGCCCTCAATGCAAAGGCTCTAGACGCAAATATTGGTGTGAGAGCTAATTCAATCAAGGAAACACTGCATGTTGGTGAAGGGCATATTGAAGAAGGATCAGCCGAGTGGTTCTTGTGGGAGAACAACTCCATTTGGCTCACTAACGTCACACACCATCAGGCTTCCAAGCAGCTCTCAAGGAAACTCAGTTTTCACACTCTATGCTTAGTGCCCTTTGAGTGCATTATCTAGGAATGAACTTGGTAGAGCATCCCACACAAACGAATGCTCCACATGCGGGTTTCACATGCCACCAACTCCACATTCACAGGCAACTTCAGCGCCACAGCCGTTTTCAGATAGCCCTCAATGCAAAGGCTCTAGACGCAAATATTGGTGTGAGAGCTAATTCAATCAAGGAAACACTGCATGTTGGTGAAGGGCATATTGAAGAAGGATCAGCCGAGTGGTTCTTGTGGGAGAACAACTCCATTTGGCTCACTAACTTCACACACCATCAGGCTTCCAAGCAGCTCTCAAGGAAACTCAGTTTTCACACTCTATGCTTAGTGCCCTTTGAGTGCATTATCTAGGAATGAACCTGGTAGAGCATCCCACACAAACGAATGCTCCACATGCGGGTTTCACATGCCACCAACTCCACATTCACAGGCAACTTCAGCGCCACAGCCGTTTTCAGATAGCCCTCAATGCAAAGGCTCTAGACACAAATATTGGTGTGAGAGCTAATTCAATCAAGGAAACACTGCATGTTGGTGAAGGGCATATTGAAGAAGGATCAGCCGAGTGGTTCTTGTGGGAGAACAACTCCATTTGGCTCACTAACTTCACACACCATCAGGCTTCCAAGCAGCTCTCAAGGAAACTCAGTTTTCACACTCTATGCTTAGTGCCCTTTGAGTGCATTATCTAGGAATGAACCTGGTAGAGCATCCCACACAAACGAATGCTCCACATGCGGGTTTCACATGCCACCAACTCCACATTCACAGGCAACTTCAGCGCCACAGCCGTTTTCAGATAGCCCTCAATGCAAAGGCTCTAGACGCAAATATTGGTGTGAGAGCTAATTCAATCAAGGAAACACTGCATGTTGGTGAAGGGCATATTGAAGAAGGATCAGCCGAGTGGTTCTTGTGGGAGAACAACTCCATTTGGCTCACTAACTTCACACACCATCAGGCTTCCAAGCAGCTCTCAAGGAAACTCAGTTTTCACACTCTATGCTTAGTGCCCTTTGAGTGCATTATCTAGGAATGAACCTGGTAGAGCATCCCACACAAACGAATGCTCCACATGCAGGTTTCACATGCCACCAACTCCACATTCACAGGCAACTTCAGCGCCACAGCCGTTTTCAGATAGCCCTCAATGCAAAGGCTCTAGACGCAAATATTGGTGTGAGAGCTAATTCAATCAAGGAAACACTGCATGTTGGTGAAGGGCATATTGAAGAAGGATCAGCCGAGTGGTTCTTGTGGGAGAACAACTCCATTTGGCTCACTAACTTCACACACCATCAGGCTTCCAAGCAGCTCTCAAGGAAACTCAGTTTTCACACTCTATGCTTAGTGCCCTTTGAGTGCATTATCTAGGAATGAACCTTGTAGAGCATCCCACACAAACGAATGCTCCACATGCGGGTTTCACATGCCACCAACTCCACATTCACAGGCAACTTCAGCGCCACAGCCGTTTTCAGATAGCCCTCAATGCAAAGGCTCTAGACGCAAATATTGGTGTGAGAGCTAATTCAATCAAGGAAACACTGCATGTTGGTGAAGGGCATATTGAAGAAGGATCAGCCGAGTGGTTCTTGTGGGAGAACAACTCCATTTGGCTCACTAACTTCACACACCATCAGGCTTCCAAGCAGCTCTCAAGGAAACTCAGTTTTCACACTCTATGCTTAGTGCCCTTTGAGTGCATTATCTAGGAATGAACCTGGTAGAGCATCCCACACGAACGAATGCTCCACATGCGGGTTTCACATGCCACCAACTCCACATTCACAGGCAACTTCAGCGCCACAGCCGTTTTCAGATAGCCCTCAATGCAAAGGCTCTAGACGCAAATATTGGTGTGAGAGCTAATTCAATCAAGGAAACACTGCATGTTGGTGAAGGGCATATTGAAGAAGGATCAGCCGAGTGGTTCTTGTGGGAGAACAACTCCATTTGGCTCACTAACTTCACACACCATCAGGCTTCCAAGCAGCTCTCAAGGAAACTCAGTTTTCACACTCTATGCTTAGTGCCCTTTGTATGGCTAGGACTGAAATGAACCTGGTAGAGCATCCCACACAAACGAATGCTCCACATGCGGGTTTCACATGCCACCAACTCCACATTCACAGGCAACTTCAGCGCCACAGCCATTTTCAGATAGCCCTCAATGCAAATGCTCTAGACGCAAATATTGGTGTGAGAGCTAATTCAATCAAGGAAACACTGCATGTTGGTGAAGGGCATATTGAAGAAGGATCAGCCGAGTGGTTCTTGTGGGAGAACAACTCCATTTGGCTCACTAACTTCACACACCATCAGGCTTCCAAGCAGCTCTCAAGGAAACTCAGTTTTCACACTCTATGCTTAGTGCCCTTTGAGTGCATTATCTAGGAATGAACCTGGTAGAGCATCCCACACAAACGAATGCTCCACATGCGGGTTTCACATGCCACCAACTCCACATTCACAGGCAACTTCAGCGCCACAGCCGTTTTCAGATAGCCCTCAATGCAAAGGCTCTAGACGCAAATATTGGTGTGAGAGCTAATTCAATCAAGGAAACACTGCATGTTGGTGCAGGGCATATTGAAGAAGGATCAGCCGAGTGGTTCTTGTGGGAGAACAACTCCATTTGGCTCACTAACTTCACACACCATCAGGCTTCCAAGCAGCTCTCAAGGAAACTCAGTTTTCACACTCTATGCTTAGTGCCCTTTGAGTGCATTATCTAGGAATGAACCTGGTAGAGCATCCCGCACAAACGAATGCTCCACATGCGGGTTTCACATGCCACCAACTCCACATTCACAGGCAACTTCAGCGCCACAGCCGTTTTCAGATAGCCCTCAATGCAAAGGCTCTAGACGCAAATATTGGTGTGAGAGCTAATTCAATCAAGGAAACACTGCATGTTGGTGAAGGGCATATTGAAGAAGGATCAGCCGAGTGGTTCTTGTGGGAGAACAACTCCATTTGGCTCACTAACTTCACACACCATCAGGCTTCCAAGCAGCTCTCAAGGAAACTCAGTTTTCACACTCTATGCTTAGTGCCCTTTGTATGGCTAGGACTGAAATGAACCTGGTAGAGCATCCCACACAAACGAATGCTCCACATGCGGGTTTCACATGCCACCAACTCCACATTCACAGGCAACTTCAGCGCCACAGCCGTTTTCAGATAGCCCTCAATGCAAAGGCTCTAGACGCAAATATTGGTGTGAGAGCTAATTCAATCAAGGAAACACTGCATGTTGGTGAAGGGCATATTGAAGAAGGATCAGCCAAGTGGTTCTTGTGGGAGAACAACTCCATTTGGCTCACTAACTTCACACACCATCAGGCTTCCAAGCAGCTCTCAAGGAAACTCAGTTTTCACACTCTATGCTTAGTGCCCTTTGAGTGCATTATCTAGGAATGAACCTGGTAGAGCATCCCACACAAACGAATGCTCCACATGCGGGTTTCACATGCCACCAACTCCACATTCACAGGCAACTTCAGCGCCACAGCCGTTTTCAGATAGCCCTCAATGCAAAGGCTCTAGACGCAAATATTGGTGTGAGAGCTAATTCAATCAAGGAAACACTGCATGTTGGTGAAGGGCATATTGAAGAAGGATCAGCCGAGTGGTTCTTGTGGGAGAACAACTCCATTTGGCTCACTAACTTCACACACCATCAGGCTTCCAAGCAGCTCTCAAGGAAACTCAGTTTTCACACTCTATGCTTAGTGCCCTTTGTATGGCTAGGACTGAAATGAACCTGGTAGAGCATCCCACACAAACGAATGCTCCACATGCGGGTTTCACATGCCACCAACTCCACATTCACAGGCAACTTCAGCGCCACAGCCGTTTTCAGATAGCCCTCAATGCAAAGGCTCTAGACGCAAATATTGGTGTGAGAGCTAATTCAATCAAGGAAACACTGCATGTTGGTGCAGGGCATATTGAAGAAGGATCAGCCGAGTGGTTCTTGTGGGAGAACAACTCCATTTGGCTCACTAACTTCACACACCATCAGGCTTCCAAGCAGCTCTCAAGGAAACTCAGTTTTCACACTCTATGCTTAGTGCCCTTTGAGTGCATTATCTAGGAATGAACCTGGTAGAGCATCCCACACAAACGAATGCTCCACATGCGGGTTTCACATGCCACCAACTCCACATTCACAGGCAACTTCAGCGCCACAGCCGTTTTCAGATAGCCCTCAATGCAAAGGCTCTAGACGCAAATATTGGTGTGAGAGCTAATTCAATCAAGGAAACACTGCATGTTGGTGAAGGGCATATTGAAGAAGGATCAGCCGAGTGGTTCTTGTGGGAGAACAACTCCATTTGGCTCACTAACTTCACACACCATCAGGCTTCCAAGCAGCTCTCAAGGAAACTCAGTTTTCACACTCTATGCTTAGTGCCCTTTGTATGGCTAGGACTGAAATGAACCTGGTAGAACATCCCACACAAACGAATGCTCCACATGCGGGTTTCACATGCCACCAACTCCACATTCACAGGCAACTTCAGCGCCACAGCCGTTTTCAGATAGCCCTCAATGCAAAGGCTCTAGACGCAAATATTGGTGTGAGAGCTAATTCAATCAAGGAAACACTGCATGTTGGTGAAGGGCATATTGAAGAAGGATCAGCCGAGTGGTTCTTGTGGGAGAACAACTCCATTTGGCTCACTAACTTCACACACCATCAGGCTTCCAAGCAGCTCTCAAGGAAACTCAGTTTTCACACTCTATGCTTAGTGCCCTTTGAGTGCATTATCTAGGAATGAACCTGGTAGAGCATCCCACACAAACGAATGCTCCACATGCGGGTTTCACATGCCACCAACTCCACATTCACAGGCAACTTCAGCGCCACAGCCGTTTTCAGATAGCCCTCAATGCAAAGGCTCTAGACGCAAATATTGGTGTGAGAGCTAATTCAATCAAGGAAACACTGCATGTTGGTGAAGGGCATATTGAAGAAGGATCAGCCGAGTGGTTCTTGTGGGAGAACAACTCCATTTGGCTCACTAACTTCACACACCATCAGGCTTCCAAGCAGCTCTCAAGGAAACTCAGTTTTCACACTCTATGCTTAGTGCCCTTTGTATGGCTAGGACTGAAATGAACCTGGTAGAGCATCCCACACAAACGAATGCTCCACATGCGGGTTTCACATGCCACCAACTCCACATTCACAGGCAACTTCAGCGCCACAGCCGTTTTCAGATAGCCCTCAATGCAAAGGCTCTAGACGCAAATATTGGTGTGAGAGCTAATTCAATCAAGGAAACACTGCATGTTGGTGCAGGGCATATTGAAGAAGGATCAGCCGAGTGGTTCTTGTGGGAGAACAACTCCATTTGGCTCACTAACTTCACACACCATCAGGCTTCCAAGCAGCTCTCAAGGAAACTCAGTTTTCACACTCTATGCTTAGTGCCCTTTGAGTGCATTATCTAGGAATGAACCTGGTAGAGCATCCCACACAAACGAATGCTCCACATGCGGGTTTCACATGCCACCAACTCCACATTCACAGGCAACTTCAGCGCCACAGCCGTTTTCAGATAGCCCTCAATGCAAAGGCTCTAGACGCAAATATTGGTGTGAGAGCTAATTCAATCAAGGAAACACTGCATGTTGGTGAAGGGCATATTGAAGAAGAATCAGCCGAGTGGTTCTTGTGGGAGAACAACTCCATTTGGCTCACTAACTTCACACACCATCAGGCTTCCAAGCAGCTCTCAAGGAAACTCAGTTTTCACACTCTATGCTTAGTGCCCTTTGTATGGCTAGGACTGAAATGAACCTGGTAGAGCATCCCACACAAACGAATGCTCCACATGCGGGTTTCACATGCCACCAACTCCACATTCACAGGCAACTTCAGCGCCACAGCCGTTTTCAGATAGCCCTCAATGCAAAGGCTCTAGACGCAAATATTGGTGTGAGAGCTAATTCAATCAAGGAAACACTGCATGTTGGTGAAGGGCATATTGAAGAAGGATCAGCCGAGTGGTTCTTGTGGGAGAACAACTCCATTTGGCTCACTAACTTCACACACCATCAGGCTTCCAAGCAGCTCTCAAGGAAACTCAGTTTTCACACTCTATGCTTAGTGCCCTTTGTATGGCTAGGACTGAAATGAACCTGGTAGAGCATCCCACACAAACGAATGCTCCACATGCGGGTTTCACATGCCACCAACTCCACATTCACAGGCAACTTCAGCGCCACAGCCGTTTTCAGATAGCCCTCAATGCAAAGGCTCTAGACGCAAATATTGGTGTGAGAGCTAATTCAATCAAGGAAACACTGCATGTTGGTGAAGGGCATATTGAAGAAGGATCAGCCGAGTGGTTCTTGTGGGAGAACAACTCCATTTGGCTCACTAACTTCACACACCATCAGGCTTCCAAGCAGCTCTCAAGGAAACTCAGTTTTCACACTCTATGCTTAGTGCACTTTGAGTGCATTATCTAGGAATGAACCTGGTAGAGCATCCCACACAAACAAATGCTCCACATGCGGGTTTCACATGCCACCAACTCCACATTCACAGGCAACTTCAGCGCCACAGCCGTTTTCAGATAGCCCTCAATGCAAAGGCTCTAGACGCAAATATTGGTGTGAGAGCTAATTCAATCAAGGAAACACTGCATGTTGGTGAAGGGCATATTGAAGAAGGATCAGCCGGGTGGTTCTTGTGGGAGAACAACTCCATTTGGCTCACTAACTTCACACACCATCAGGCTTCCAAGCAGCTCTCAAGGAAACTCAGTTTTCACACTCTATGCTTAGTGCCCTTTGAGTGCATTATCTAGGAATGAACCTGGTAGAGCATCCCACACAAACGAATGCTCCACATGCGGGTTTCACATGCCACCAACTCCACATTCACAGGCAACTTCAGCGCCACAGCCGTTTTCAGATAGCCCTCAATGCAAAGGCTCTAGACGCAAATATTGGTGTGAGAGCTAATTCAATCAAGGAAACACTGCATGTTGGTGAAGGGCATATTGAAGAAGGATCAGCCGAGTGGTTCTTGTGGGAGAACAACTCCATTTGGCTCACTAACTTCACACACCATCAGGCTTCCAAGCAGCTCTCAAGGAAACTCAGTTTTCACACTCTATGCTTAGTGCCCTTTGTATGGCTAGGACTGAAATGAACCTGGTAGAGCATCCCACACAAACGAATGCTCCACATGCGGGTTTCACATGCCACCAACTCCACATTCATAGGCAACTTCAGCGCCACAGCCGTTTTCAGATAGCCCTCAACGCAAAGGCTCTAGACACAAATATTGGTGTGAGAGCTAATTCAATCAAGGAAACACTGCATGTTGGTGAAGGGCATATTGAAGAAGGATCAGCCGAGTGGTTCTTGTGGGAGAACAACTCCATTTGGCTCACTAACTTCACACGCCATCAGGCTTCCAAGCAGCTCTCAAGGAAACTCAGTTTTCACACTCTATGCTTAGTGCCCTTTGAGTGCATTATCTAGGAATGAACCTGGTAGAGCATCCCACACAAACGAATGCTCCACATGCGGGTTTCACATGCCACCAACTCCACATTCACAGGCAACTTCAGCGCCACAGCCGTTTTCAGATAGCCCTCAATGCAAAGGCTCTAGACGCAAATATTGGTGTGAGAGCTAATTCAATCAAGGAAACACTGCATGTTGGTGAAGGGCATATTGAAGAAGGATCAGCCGAGTGGTTCTTGTGGGAGAACAACTCCATTTGGCTCACTAACTTCACACACCATCAGGCTTCCAAGCAGCTCTCAAGGAAACTCAGTTTTCACACTCTATGCTTAGTGCCCTTTGAGTGCATTATCTAGGAATGAACCTGGTAGAGCATCCCACACAAACGAATGCTCCACATGCGGGTTTCACATGCCACCAACTCCACATTCACAGGCAACTTCAGCGCCACAGCCGTTTTCAGATAGCCCTCAATGCAAAGGCTCTAGACGCAAATATTGGTGTGAGAGCTAATTCAATCAAGGAAACACTGCATGTTGGTGAAGGGCATATTGAAGAAGGATCAGCCGAGTGGTTCTTGTGGGAGAACAACTCCATTTGGCTCACTAACTTCACACACCATCAGGCTTCCAAGCAGCTCTCAAGGAAACTCAGTTTTCACACTCTATGCTTAGTGCCCTTTGTATGGCTAGGACTGAAATGAACCTGGTAGAGCATCCCACACAAACGAATGCTCCACATGCGGGTTTCACATGCCACCAACTCCACATTCACAGGCAACTTCAGCGCCACAGCCGTTTTCAGATAGCCCTCAATGCAAAGGCTCTAGACGCAAATATTGGTGTGAGAGCTAATTCAATCAAGGAAACACTGCATGTTGGTGAAGGGCATATTGAAGAAGGATCAGCCGAGTG
>NW_026698278.1:0-33357 GCF_030435755.1 Ochotona princeps
TTCTCCCACAAGAACCACTCGGCTGATCCTTCTTCAAGATGCCCTTCACCAACATGCAGTGTTTCCTTGATTGAATTAGCTCTCACACCAATATTTGTGTCTAGAGCCTTTGCATTGAGGGCTATCTGAAAACGGCTGTGGCGCTGAGTTGCCTGTGAATGTGGAGTTGGTGGCATGTGAAACCCGCATGTGGAGCATTCGTTTGTGTGGGATGCTCACTAAGCTTCTTTCAGTCCTAGGTACTTAAAGGGCACTAAGCATAGAGTGTGAAAACTGAGTTCCTTGAGAGCTGCTTGGAAGCCTGATGGTGTGTGAAGTTAGTGAGCCAAATGGAGTTGTTCTCCCACAAGAACCACTCGGCTGATCCTTCTTCAAGATGCCCTTCACCAACATGCAGTGTTTCCTTGATTGAATTAGCTCTCACACCAATATTTGCGGCTAGAGCCTTTGCATTGAGGGCTATCTGAAAACGGCTGTGGCGCTGAAGTTGCCTGTGAATGTGTTGTTGGTGGCATGTGAAACCCGCATGTGGAGCATTCGTTTGTTTGGGATGCTCTGCCACGTTCATTCCTAGATAATGCACTCAAAGGGCACTAAGCATAGAGTGTGAAAACTGAGTTTCCTTGAGAGCTGCTTGGAAGCCTGATGGTGTGTGAAGTTAGTGAGCCAAATGGAGTTGTTCTCCCACAAGAACCACTCGGCTGATCCTTCTTCAATATGCCCTTCACCAACATGCAGTGTTTCCTTGATTGAATTAGCTCTCACACCAATATTTGCGTCTAGGGCCTTTGCATTGAGGGCTATCTGAAAATGGCTTTGGCGCTGAAATTGCCTGTGAATGTGAGTTGGTGGCATGTGAAACCCGCATGTGGAGCATTCGTTTGTGGGGATGCTCACCAAGCTTCATTTCAGTCCTAGGCACTCAAAGTGCACTAAGCATAGAGTGTGAAAACTGAGTTTCCTTGAGAGCTGCTTGGAAGCCTGATGGTGTGTGAAGTTAGTGAGCCAAATGGAGTTGTTCTCCCACAAGAACCACTCGGCTGATCCTTCTTCAATATGCCCTTCACCAACATGCAGTGTTTCCTTGATTGAATTAGCTCTCACACCAATATTTGCGTCTAGAGCCTTTGCATTGAGGCCATCTGAAAATGACTTTGGCGCTGAAGTTGCCTGTGAATGTGGAGTTGGTGGCATGTGAAACCCGCATGTGGAGCATTCGTTTGTTTGGGATGCCCACCAAGCTTCATTTCAGTCCTAGGCACTCAAAGGGCACTAGCATAGAGTGTGAAAACTGAGTTTCCTTGAGAGCTGCTTGGAAGCCTGATGGTGTGTGAAGTTAGTGAGCCAAATGGAGTTGTTCTCCCACAAGAACCACTCGGCTGATCCTTCTTCAATATGCCCTTCACCAACATGCAGTGTTTCCTTGATTGAATTAGCTCTCACACCAATATTTGTGTCTAGAGCCTTTGCATTGAGGGCTATCTGAAAACGGCTGTGGCGCTGAAGTTGCCTGTGAATGTGGAGTTGGTGGCATGTGAAACCGCATGTGGAGCATTCGTTTGTGTGGGATGCTCACTAAGCTTCTTTTCAGTCCTAGGTACTTAAAGGGCACTAAGCATAGAGTGTGAAAACTGAGTTCCTTGAGAGCTGCTTGGAAGCCTGATGGTGTGTGAAGTTAGTGAGCCAAATGGAGTTGTTCTCCCACAAGAACCACTCGGCTGATCCTTCTTCAATATGCCCTTCACCAACATGCAGTGTTTCCTTGATTGAATTAGCTCTCACACCAATATTTGCGTCTAGAGCCTTTGCATTGAGTGCTATCTGAAAACGGCTGTGGCGCTGAAGTTGCCTGTGAATGTGGAGTTGGTGGCATGTGAAACCCGCATGTGGAGCATTCGTTTGTGTGGCATGCTCTACCAGGTTCATTCTAGATAATGCACTCAAAGGGCACTAAGCTTAGACTGTGAAAACTGAGTTTCCTTCAGAGCTGCTTTGGAAGCCTGATGGTGTGTGAAGTTAGTGAGCCAAATGGAGTTGTTCTCCCACAAGAACCACTCGGCTGATCCTTCTTCAATATGCCCTTCACCAACATGCAGTGTTTCCTTGATTGAATTAGCTCTCACACCAATATTTGCGTCTAGAGCCTTTGCATTGAGGGCTATCTGAAAACGGCTTTGGCGCTGAAATTGCCTGTGAATGTGGAGTTGGTGGCATGTGAAACCCGCATGTGGAGCATTCGTTTGTGGGGATGCTCACTAAGCTTCATTTCAGTCCTAGCACTCAAAGGGCACTAAGCATAGAGTGTGAAAACTGAGTTTCCTTGAGAGCTGCTTGGAAGCCTGATGGTGTGTGAAGTTAGTGAGCCAAATGGAGTTGTTCTCCCACAAGAACCACTCGGCTGATCCTTCTTCAATATGCCCTTCACCAACATGCAGTGTTTCCTTGATTGAATTAGCTCTCACACCAATATTTGCGTCTAGAGCCTTTGCATTGAGGGCTATCTGAAAACGTCTGTGGCGCTGAAGTTGCCTGTGAATGTGGAGTTGGTGGCATGTGAAACCCGCATGGGAGCATTCGTTTGTGTGGGATGGTCTACCAGGTTCTTTCCTACATAATGCACTCAAAGGGCACTAAGCATAGAGTGTGAAAACTGAGTTTCCTTGAGAGCTGCTTGGAAGCCTGATGGTGTGTGAAGTTAGTGAGCCAAATGGAGTTGTTCTCCCACAAGAACCACTCGGCTGATCCTTCTTCAATATGCCCTTCACCAACATGCAGTGTTTCCTTGATTGAATTAGCTCTCACACCAATATTTGCGTCTAGAGCCTTTACATTGAGGGCTATCTGAAAACGGCTTTGGCACGGAAATTGCCTGTGAATGTGGAGTTGGTGGCATGTGAAACCCGCATGTGGAGCATTCGTTTGTGGGGATGCCCACCAAGCTTCATTTCAGTCCTAGGCACTCAAAGGGCACTAAGCATAGAGTGTGAAAACTGAGTTTCCTTGAGAGCTGCTTGAAGCCTGATGGTGTGTGAAGTTAGTGAGCCAAATGGAGTTGTTCTCCCACAAGAACCACTCGGCTGATCCTTCTTCAATATGCCCTTCACCAACATGCAGTGTTTCCTTGATTGAATTAGCTCTCACACCAATATTTGCGTCTAGAGCCTTTGCATTGAGGGCTATCTGAAAACGGCTGTGGCGCTGAGTTGCCTGTGAATGTGGAGTTGGTGGCATGTGAAACCCGCATGTGGAACATTCGTTTGTGTGGGATGCTCACCAAGCTTCATTTCAGTCCTAGGTACTCAAAGGGCACTAAGCATAGAGTGTGAAAACTGAGTTTCCTTGAGAGCTGCTTGGAAGCCTGATGGTGTGTGAAGTTAGTGAGCCAAATGGAGTTGTTCTCCCACAAGAACCACTCGGCTGATCCTTCTTCAATATGCCCTTCACCAACATGCAGTGTTTCCTTGATTGAATTAGCTCTCACACCAATATTTGTGTCTAGAGCCTTTGCATTGAGGGCTATCTGAAAACGGCTGTGGCGCTGAAGTTGCCTGTGAATGTGGAGTTGGTGGCATGTGAAAACGCATGTGGAGCATTCGTTTGTGGGGGATGCTCACTAAGCTTCATTTCAGTACTAGGCACTCAAAGGGCACTAAGCATAGAGTGTGAAAACTGAGTTTCCTTGCGAGCTGCTTGGAAGCCTGATGGTGTGTGAAGTTAGTGAGCCAAATGGAGTTGTTCTCCCACAAGAACCACTCGGCTGATCCTTCTTCAATATGCCCTTCACCAACATGCAGTGTTTCCTTGATTGAATTAGCTCTCACACCAATATTTGCGTCTAGAGCCTTTGCATTGAGGGCTATCTGAAAACGGCTGTGGCGCTGAAGTTGCCTGAGAATGTGGAGTTGGTGGCATGTGAAACCCGCATGTGGAGCATTCGTTTGTGTGGCATGCTCTACCAGGTTCATTCCTAGATAATGCACTCAAAGGGCACTAAGCATAGAGTGTGAAAACTGAGTTTCCTTGAGAGCTGCTTGGAAGCCTGATGGTGTGTGAAGTTAGTGAGCCAAATGGAGTTGTTCTCGCACAAGAACCACTCGGCTGATCCTTCTTCAATATGCCCTTCACCAACATGCAGTGTTTCCTTGATTGAATTAGCTCTCACACCAATATTTGCGTCTAGAGCCTTTGCATTGAGGGCTATCTGAAAAACGGCTGTGGCGCTGAAGTTGCCTGTGAATGTGGAGTTGGTGGCATGTGAAACCCGCATGTGGAGCATTCGTTTTTGTGGCATGCTCTACCAGGTTCATTCCTAGATAATGCACTCAAAGGGCACTAAGCATAGAGTGTGAAAACTGAGTTTCCTTGAGAGCTGCTTGGAAGCCTGATGGTGTGTGAAGTTAGGTGAGCCAAATGGAGTTGTTCTCCCACAAGAACCACTCGGCTTATCTTCTTCAAGATGCCCTTCACCAACATGCAGTGTTTCCTTGATTGAATTAGCTCTCACACCAATATTTGCGTCTAGAGCCTTTGCATTGAGTGCTATCTGAAAACGGCTGTGGCGCTGAAGTTGCCTGTGAATGTGGAGTTGGTGGCATGTGAAACCCGCATGTGGAGCATTCGTTTGTGTGGCATGCTCTACCACGTTCATTCTAGATAATGCACTCAAAGGGCACTAAGCTTAGACTGGGAAAACTGAGTTTCCTTGAGAGCTGCTTGGAAGCCTGATGTGTGTGAAGTTAGTGAGCCAAATGGAGTTGTTCTCCAACAAGAACCACTCGGCTGATCCTTCTTCAATATGCCCTTCACCAACATGCAGTGTTTCCTTGATTGAATTAGCTCTCACACCAATATTTGCGTCTAGAGCCTTTGCATTGAGGCTATCTGAAAACGGCTGTGGCGCTGAAGTTGCCTGTGAATGTGGAGTTGGTGGCATGTGAAACCCGCATGTGGAGCATTCGTTTTTGTGGCATGCTCTACCAGGTTCATTCCTAGATAATGCACTCAAAGGGGACTAAGCATAGAGTGTGAAATCTGAGTTTCCTTGAGAGCTGCTTGGAAGCCTGATGGTGTGTGAAGTTAGTGAGCCAAATGGAGTTGTTCTCCCACAAGAACCACTCGGCTGATCCTTCTTCAATATGCCCTTCACCAACATGCAGTGTTTCCTTGATTGAATTAGCTCTCACACCAATATTTGCGTCTAGAGCCTTTGCATTGAGGGCTATCTGAAAACGGCTGTGGCGCTGAAGTTGCCTGTGAATGTGGAGTTGGTGGCATGTGAAACCCGCATGTGGAGCATTCGTTTGTGTGGCATGCTCTACCAGGCTCATTCCTAGATAATGCACTCAAAGGGCACTAAGCATAGAGTGTGAAAACTGAGTTTCCTTGAGAGCTGCTTGGAAGCCTGATGGTGTGTGAAGTTAGTGAGCCAAATGGAGTTGTTCTCCCACAAGAACCACTCGGCTAATCCTTCTTCAATATGCCTTCACCAACATGCAGTGTTTCCTTGATTGAATTAGCTCTCACACCAATATTTGCGTCTAGAGCCTTTGCATTGAGGGCTATCTGAAAACGGCTTTGGCGCTGAAGTTGCCTGAGAATGTGGAGTTGGTGGCATGTGAAACCCGCATGTGGAGCATTCGTTTGTGTGGGATGGTCACCAAGCTTCATTTCAGTACTAGGCACTCAAAGGGCACTAAGCATAGAGTGTGAAAACTGAGTTTCCTTGAGAGCTGCTTGGAAGCCTGATGGTGTGTGAAGTTAGTGAGCCAAATGGAGTTGTTCTCCCACAAGAACCACTCGGCTGATCCTTCTTCAATATGCCCTTCACCAACATGCAGTGTTTCCTTGATTGAATTAGCTCTCACACCAATATTTGCGTCTAGAGCCTTTGCATTGAGGTTATCTGAAAACGGCTGTGGCGCTGAAGTTGCCTGAGAATATGGAGTTGGTTGCATGTGAAACCCGCATGGAGAGCATTCGTTTGTGTGGGATGGTCTACCAGGTTCATTCCTAGATAATGCACTCAAAGGGCACTAAGCATAGAGTGTGAAAACTGAGTTTCCTTGAGAGCTGCTTGGAAGCCTGATGGTGTGTGAAGTTAGTGAGCCAAATGGAGTTGTTCTCCCACAAGAACCACTCGGCTGATCCTTCTTCAATATGCCCTTCACCAACATGCAGTGTTTCCTTGATTGAATTAGCTCTCACACCAATATTGGCGTCTAGAGCCTTTGCATTGAGTGCTATCTGAAAACGTCTGTGGCGCTGAAGTTGCCTGTGAATGTGGAGTTGGTGGCATGTGAAACCCGCATGTGGAGCATTCGTTTGTGTGGCATGCTCTACCAGGTTCATTCTAGATAATGCACTCAAAGGGCACTAAGCATAGAGTGTGAAAACTGAGTTTCCTTGAGAGCTGCTTGGAAGCCTGATGGTGTGTGAAGTTAGTGAGCCAAATGAGTTGTTCTCCCACAAGAACCACTCGGCTAATCCTTCTTCAATATGCCCTTCACCAACATGCAGTGTTTCCTTGATTGAATTAGCTCTCACACCAATATTTGCGTCTAGAGCCTTTGCATTGAGGGCTATCTGAAAACGGCTGTGGCGCTGAAGTTGCCTGAGAATGTGGAGTTGGTGGCATGTGTAAACCCGCATGTGGAGCATTCGTTTGTGTGGAATGCTCACTAAGCTTCTTTTCAGTCCTAGGTACTTAAAGGGCACTAAGCATAGAGTGTGAAAACTGAGTTTCCTTGAGAGCTGCTTGGAAGCCTGATGGTGTGTGAAGTTAGTGAGCCCAATGGAGTTGTTCTCCCACAAGAACCACTCGGCTGATCCTTCTTCAATATGCCCTTCACCAACATGCAGTGTTTCCTTGATTGAATTAGCTCTCACACCAATATTTGCGTCTAGAGCCTTTGCATTGAGGGCTATCTGAAAACGGCTGTGGCGCTGAAGTTGCCTGAGAATGTGGAGTTGGTGGCATGTGAACCCGCATGTGGAGCATTCGTTTGTGGGGGATGCTCACCAAGCTTCATTTCAGTCCAAGGTACTCAAAGGGCACTAAGCATAGAGTGTGAAAACTGAGTTTCCTTGCGAGCTGCTTGGAAGCCTGATGGTTTGTGAAGTTAGTGAGCCAAATGGAGTTGTTCTCCCACAAGAACCACTCGGCTGATCCTTCTTCAATATGCCCTTCACCAACATGCAGTGTTTCCTTGATTGAATTAGCTCTCACACCAATATTTGCGTCTAGAGCCTTTGCATTGAGGGCTATCTGAAAACGGCTGAGGCGCTGAAGTTGCCTGTGAATGTGAGTTGGTGGCATGTGAAACCCGCATGTGGAGCATTCGTTTGTGTGGGATGCTCACCAAGCTTCATTTCAGTCCTAGGCACCCAAAGGGCACTAAGCATAAAGTGTGAAAACTGAGTTTCCTTGAGAGCTGCTTGAAGCCTGATGGTGTGTGAAGTTAGTGAGCCAAATGGAGTTGTTCTCCACAAGAACCACTCGGCTGATCCTTCTTCAATATGCCCTTCACCAACATGCAGTGTTTCCTTGATTGAATTAGCTCTCACAAAAATATTTGCGTCTAGAGCCTTTGCATTGAGGGCTATCTGAAAACGGCTGTGGCGCTGAAGTTGCCTGAGAATGTGGAGTTGGTGGCATGTGAAACCCGCATGTGGAGCATTCGTTTGTGTGGCATGCTCTACCAGGTTCATTCCTAGATAATGCACTCAAAGGGCACTAAGCATAGAGTGTGAAAACTGAGTTTCCTGAGAGCTGCTTGGAAGCCTGATGGTGTGTGAAGTTAGTGAGCCAAATGGAGTTGTTCTCGCACAAGAACCACTCGGCTGATCCTTCTTCAATATGCCCTTCACCAACATGCAGTGTTCCTTGATTGAATTAGCTCTCACACCAATATTTGCGTCTAGAGCCTTTGCATTGAGGGCTATCTGAAAACGGCTGTGGCGCTGAAGTTGCCTGTGAATGTGGAGTTGGTGGCATGTGAAACCCGCATGTGGAGCATTCGTTTTTGTGGCATGCTCTACCAGGTTCATTCCTAGATAATGCACTCAAAGGGCACTAAGCATAGAGTGTGAAAACTGAGTTTCCTTGAGAGCTGCTTGGAAGCCTGATGGTGTGTGAAGTTAGTGAGCCAAATGGAGTTGTTCTCCCACAAGAACCACTCGGCTTATCCTTCTTCAAGATGCCCTTCACCAACATGCAGTGTTTCCTTGATTGAATTAGCTCTCACACCAATATTTGCGTCTAGAGCCTTTGCATTGAGTGCTATCTGAAAACGGCTGTGGCGCTGAAGTTGCCTGAGAATGTGGAGTTGGTGGCATGTGAAACCCGCATGTGAGCATTCATTTGTGTTGGATGCTCTACCACGTTCATTCCTAGATAATGCACTCAAGGGCACTAAGCTTAGACGATGAAACTTGGTTTCCTTGAGAGCTGCTTGGAAGCCTGATGGTGTGTGAAGTTAGTGAGCCAAATGGAGTTGTTCTCCAACAAGAACCACTCGGCTGATCCCTTCTTCAATATGCCCTTCACCAACATGCAGTGTTTCCTTGATTGAATTAGCTCTCACACCAATATTTGCGTCTAGAGCCTTTGCATTGAGGGCTATCTGAAAACGGCTGTGGCGCTGAAGTTGCCTGTGAATGTGGAGTTGGTGGCATGTGAAACCCGCATGTGGAGCATTCGTTTTTGTGGCATGCTCTACCAGGTTCATTCCTAGATAATGCACTCAAAGGGGACTAAGCATAGAGTGTGAAATCTGAGTTTCCTTGAGAGCTGCTTGGAAGCCTGATGGTGTGTGAAGTTAGTGAGCCAAATGGAGTTGTTCTCCCACAAGAACCACTCGGCTGATCCTTCTTCAATATGCCCTTCACCAACATGCAGTGTTTCCTTGATTGAATTAGCTCTCACACCAATATTTGCGTCTAGAGCCTTTGCATTGAGGGCTATCTGAAAACGGCTGTGGCGCTGAAGTTGCCTGTGAATGTGGAGTTGGTGGCATGTGAAACCCGCATGTGAGCATTCGTTTGTGTGGCATGCTCTACCAGGCTCATTCCTAGATAATGCACTCAAAGGGCACTAAGCATAGAGTGTGAAAACTGAGTTCCTTGAGAGCTGCTTGAAGCCTGATGGTGTGTGAAGTTAGTGAGCCAAATGGAGTTGTTCTCCCACAAGAACCACTCGGCTAATCCTTCTTCAATATGCCCTTCACCAACATGCAGTGTTTCCTTGATTGAATTAGCTCTCACACCAATATTTGCGTCTAGAGCCTTTGCATTGAGGGCTATCTGAAAACGGCTTTCGCGCTGAAGTTGCCTGAGAATGTGGAGTTGGTGGCATGTGAAACCCGCATGTGGAGCATTCGTTTGTGTGGAATGGTCACCAAGCTTCATTTCAGTACTAGGCACTCAAAGGGCACTAAGCATAGAGTGTGAAAACTGAGTTTCCTTGAGAGCTGCTTGGAAGCCTGATGGTGTGTGAAGTTAGTGAGCCAAATGGAGTTGTTTCCCACAAGAACCACTCGGCTGATTTCCTTCTTCAATATGCCCTTCACCAACATGCAGTGTTTCCTTGATTGAATTAGCTCTCACACCAATATTTGCGTCTAGAGCCTTTGCATTGAGGGTTATCTGAAAACGGCTGTGGCGCTGAAGTTGCCTGAGAATATGGAGTTGGTTGCATGTGAAACCGCATGGAGAGCATTCGTTTGTGTGGGATGGTCTACCAGGTTCATTCCTAGATAATGCACTCAAAGGGCACTAAGCATAGAGTGTGAAAACTGAGTTTCCTTGAGAGCTGCTTTGAAGCCTGATGGTGTGTGAAGTTAGTGAGCCAAATGGAGTTGTTCTCCCACAAGAACCACTCGGCTGATCCTTCTTCAATATGCCCTTCCCAAACATGCAGTGTTTCCTTGATTGAATTAGCTCTCACACCAATATTGGCGTCTAGAGCCTTTGCATTGAGTGCTATCTGAAAACGTCTGTGGCGCTGAAGTTGCCTGTGAATGTGGAGTTGGTGGCATGTGAAACCCGCATGTGGAGCATTCGTTTGTGTGGCATGCTCTACCAGGTTCATTCCTAGATAATGCACTCAAAGGGCACTAAGCTTAGACTCTGAAAACTGAGTTTCCTTGAGAGCTGCTTGGAAGCCTGATGGTGTGTGAAGTTAGTGAGCCAAATGGAGTTGTTCTCCCACAAGAACCACTCGGCTAATCCTTCTTCAATATGCCCTTCACCAACATGCAGTGTTTCCTTGATTGAATTAGCTCTCACACCAATATTTGCGTCTAGAGCCTTTGCATTGAGGGCTATCTGAAAACGGCTGTGGCGCTGAAGTTGAATGAGAATGTGGAGTTGGTGGCATGTGAAACCCGCATGTGGAGCATTCGTTTGTGTGGAATGCTCACTAAGCTTCTTTTCAGTCCTAGGTACTTAAAGGGCACTAAGCATAGAGTGTGAAAACTGAGTTTCCTTGAGAGCTGCTTGGAAGCCTGATGGTGTGTGAAGTTAGTGAGCCCAATGGAGTTGTTCTCCCACAAGAACCACTCGGCTGATCCTTCTTCAATATGCCCTTCACCAACATGCAGTGTTTCCTTGATTGAATTAGCTCTCACACCAATATTTGCGTCTAGAGCCTTTGCATTGAGGGCTATCTGAAAACGGCTGTGGCGCTGAAGTTGCCTGAGAATGTGGAGTTGGTGGCATGTGAAACCCGCATGTGGAGCATTCGTTTGTGGGGGATGCTCACCAAGCTTCATTTCAGTCCAAGGTACTCAAAGGGCACTAAGCATAGAGTGTGAAAACTGAGTTTCCTTGCGAGCTGCTTGGAAGCCTGATGGTTTGTGAAGTTAGTGAGCCAAATGGAGTTGTTCTCCCACAAGAACCACTCGGCTGATCCTTCTTCAATATGCCCTTCACCAACATGCAGTGTTTCCTTGATTGAATTAGCTCTCACACCAATATTTGCGTCTAGAGCCTTTGCATTGAGGGCTATCTGAAAACGGCTGAGGCGCTGAAGTTGCCTGTGAATGTGGAGTTGGTGGCATGTGAAACCCGCATGTGGAGCATTCGTTTGTGTGGGATGCTCACCAAGCTTCATTTCAGTCCTAGGCACTCAAAGGGCACTAAGCATAGAGTGTGAAAACTGAGTTTCCTTGAGAGCTGCTTGGAAGCCTGATGGTGTGTGAAGTTAGTGAGCCAAATGGAGTTGTTCTCCCACAAGAACCACTCGGCTGATCCTTCTTCAATATGCCCTTCACCAACATGCAGTGTTTCCTTGATTGAATTAGCTCTCACAAAAATATTTGCGTCTAGAGCCTTTGCATTGAGGGCTATCTGAAAACGGCTGTGGCGCTGAAGTTGCCTGAGAATGTGGAGTTGGTGGCATGTGAAACCCGCATGTGGAGCATTCGTTTGTGGGTGATGCTCTACCACGTTCATTCCTAGATAATGCACTCAAAGGGCACTAAGCATAGAGTGTGAAAACTGAGTTTCCTTGAGAGCTGCTTGGAAGCCTGATGGTGTGTGAAGTTAGTGAGCCAAATGGAGTTGTTCTCCCACAAGAACCACTCGGCTGATCCTTCTTCAATATGCCCTTCCCAAACATGCAGTGTTTCCTTGATTGAATTAGCTCTCACACCAATATTTGCATCTAGAGCCTTTGCATTGAGGGCTATCTGAAAACGGCTGTGGCGCTGAAGTTGCCTGAGAATGTGGAGTTGGTGGCATGTGAAACCCGCATGTGGAGCATTCGTTTGTGTGGCATGCTCTACCAGGTTCATTCCTAGATAATGCACTCAAAGGGCACTAAGCATAGAGTGTGAAAACTGAGTTTCCTTGCGAGCTGCTTGGAAGCCTGATGGTGTGTGAAGTTAGTGAGCCAAATGGAGTTGTTCTCCCACAAGAACCACTCGGCTGATCCTTCTTCAAGATGCCCTTCACCAACATGCAGTGTTTCCTTGATTGAATTAGCTCTCACACCAATATTTGCGTCTAGAGACTTTGCATTGAGTGCTATCTGAAAACGGCTGTGGCGCTGAAGTTGCCTGTGAATGTGGAGTTGGTGGCATGTGAAAGCCGCATGTGGAGCATTCGTTTGTGTGGGATGCTCTACCAGGTTCATTCCTAGATAATGCACTCAAAGGGCACTAAGCATAGAGTGTGAAAACTGAGTTTCCTTGAGAGCTGCTTGGAAGCCTGATGGTGTGTGAAGTTAGTGAGCCAAATGGAGTTGTTCTCCCACAGGAACCACTCGGCTGATCCTTCTTCAATATGCCCTTCACCAACATGCAGTGTTTCCTTGATTGAATTAGCTCTCACACCAATATTTGCGTCTAGAGCCTTTGCATTGAGGGCTATCTGAAAACGGCTGTGGCGCTGAAGTTGCCTGTGAATTTCGAGTTGGTGGCATGTGAAACCCGCATGTGGAGCATTCGTTCTTGTGGCATGCTCTACCAGGTTCATTCCTAGATAATGCACTCAAAGGGCACTAAGCATAGAGTGTGAAATGTGAGTTTCCTTGAGAGCTGCTTGGAAGCCTGATGGTGTGTGAAGTTAGTGAGCCAAATGGAGTTGTTCTCCCACAAGAACCACTCGGCTGATCCTTCTTCAATATGCCCTTCACCAACATGCAGTGTTTCCTTGATTGAATTAGCTCTCACACCAATATTTGCGTCTAGAGCCTTTGCATTGAGGGCTATCTGAAAACGGCTGTGGCGCTGAAGTTGCCTGTGAATGTGGAGTTGGTGGCATGTGAAACCCGCATGTGGAGCATTCGTTCTTGTGGGATGCTCACCAAGCTTCATTTCAGTCCTAGGCACTCAAAGGGCACTAAGCATAGAGTGTGAAATGTGAGTTTCCTTGAGAGCTGCTTGGAAGCCTGATGGTGTGTGAAGTTAGTGAGCCAAATGGAGTTGTTCTCCCACAAGAACCACTCGGCTGATCCTTCTTCAATATGCCCTTCACCAACATGCATTGTTTCCTTGCTTGAATTAGCTCTCACACCAATATTTGCGTCTAGAGCCTTTGCATTGAGGGCTATCTGAAAACGGCTGTGGCGCTGAAGTTGCCTGTGAATGTGGAGTTGGTGGCATGTGAAACCCGCATGTGGAGCATTCGTTCTTGTGGGATGCTCACCAAGCTTCATTTCAGTCCTAGGCACTCAAAGGGCACAAAGCATAGACTGTGAAAACTGAGTTTCCTTGAGAGCTGCTTGGAAGCCTGATGGTGTGTGAAGTTAGTGAGCCAAATGGAGTTGTTCTCCCACAAGAACCACTCGGCTGATCCTTCTTCAATATGCCCTTCACCAACATGCAGTGTTTCCTTGATTGAATTAGCTCTCACACCAATATTTGCGTCTAGAGCCTTTGCATTGAGGGCTATCTGAAAACGGCTGTGGCGCTGAAGTTGCCTGAGAATGTGGAGTTGGTGGCATGTGAAACCCGCATGTGGAGCATTCGTTTGTGGGGGATGCTCTACCACGTTCATTCCTAGATAATGCACTCAAAGGGCACTAAGCATAGAGTGTGAAAACTGAGTTTCCTTGAGAGCTGCTTGGAAGCCTGATGGTGTGTGAAGTTAGTGAGCCAAATGGAGTTGTTCTCCCACAAGAACCACTCGGCTGATCCTTCTTCAATATGCCCTTCACCAACATGCAGTGTTTCCTTGATTGAATTAGCTCTCACACCAATATTTGTGTCTAGAGCCTTTGCATTGAGGGCTATCTGAAAACGTCTGTGGCGCTGAAGTTGCCTGTGAATGTGGAGTTGGTGGCATGTGAAACCCGCATGTGGAGCATTCGTTTGTGTGGCATGCTCTACCAGGTTCATTCCTAGATAATGCACTCAAAGGGCACTAAGCATAGAGTGTGAAAACTGAGTTTCCTTGCGAGCTGCTTGGAAGCCTGATGGTGTGTGAAGTTAGTGAGCCAAATGGAGTTGTTCTCCCACAAGAACCACTCGGCTGATCCTTCTTCAATATGCCCTTCCCCAACATGCAGTGTTTCCTTGATTGAATTAGCTCTCACACCAATATTTGCGTCTAGAGCCTTTGCCTTGAGGGCTATCTGAAAAACGGCTGTGGCGCTGAAGTTGCCTGTGAATGTGGAGTTGGTGGCATGTGAAACCCGCTTGTGGAGCATTCGTTTGTGTGGGATGCTCACCAAGCTTCATTTCAGTCCTAGGCACTCAAAGGGCACAAAGCATAGACTGTGAAAACTTAGTTTCCTTGAGAGCTGCTTGGAAGCCTGATGGTGTGTGAAGTTAGTGAGCCAAATGGAGTTGTTCTCCCACAAGAACCACTCGGCTGATCCTTCTTCAATATGCCCTTCACCAACATGCAGTGTTTCCTTGATTAAATTAGCTCTCACACCAATATTTGCATCTAGAGCCTTTGCATTGAGGGCTATCTGAAAACGGCTGTGGCGCTGAAGTTGCCTGAGAATGTGGAGTTGGTGGCATGTGAAACCCGCATGTGGAGCATTCGTTTGTGTGGCATGCTCTACCACGTTCATTCCTAGATAATGCACTCAAAGGGCACTAAGCATAGAGTGTGAAAACTGAGTTTCCTTGAGAGCTGCTTGGAAGCCTGATGGTGTGTGAAGTTAGTGAGCCAAATGGAGTTGTTCTCCCACAAGAACCACTCGGCTGATCCTTCTTCAAGATGCCCTTCACCAACATGCAGTGTTTCCTTGATTGAATTAGCTCTCACACCAATATTTGCGTCTAGAGACTTTGCATTGAGTGCTATCTGAAAACGGCTGTGGCGCTGAAGTTGCCTGTGAATGTGGAGTTGGTGGCATGTGAAACCCGCATGTGGAGCATTCGTTTGTGTGGCATGCTCTACCAGGTTCATTCCTAGATAATGCACTCAAAGGGCACTAAGCTTAGAGTGTGAAAACTGAGTTTCCTTGAGAGCTGCTTGGAAGCCTGATGGTGTGTGAAGTTAGTGAGCCAAATGGAGTTGTTCTCCCACAAGAACCACTCGGCTGATCCTTCTTCAATATGCCCTTCACCAACATGCAGTGTTTCCTTGATTGAATTAGCTCTCACACCAATATTTGCGTCTAGAGCCTTTGCATTGAGGGCTATCTGAAAACGGCTGTGGCGCTGAAGTTGCCTGTGAATTTGGAGTTGGTGGCATGTGAAACCCGCATGTGGAGCATTCGTTCTTGTGGCATGCTCTACCAGGTTCATTCCTAGATAATGCACTCAAAGGGCACTAAGCATAGAGTGTGAAATGTGAGTTTCCTTGAGAGCTGCTTGGAAGCCTGATGGTGTGTGAAGTTAGTGAGCCAAATGGAGTTGTTCTCCCACAAGAAGCACTCGGCTGATCCTTCTTCAATATGCCCTTCACCAACATGCAGTGTTTCCTTGATTGAATTAGCTCTCACACCAATATTTGTGTCTAGAGCCTTTGCATTGAGGGCTATCTGAAAACGGCTGTGGCGCTGAAGTTGCCTGTGAATGTGGAGTTGGTGGCATGTGAAACCCGCATGTGGAGCATTCGTTCTTGTGGGATGCTCACCAAGCTTCATTTCAGTCCTAGGCACTCAAAGGGCACAAAGCATAGACTGTGAAAACTGAGTTTCCTTGAGAGCTGCTTGGAAGCCTGATGGTGTGTGAAGTTAGTGAGCCAAATGGAGTTGTTCTCCCACAAGAACCACTCGGCTGATCCTTCTTCAATATGCCCTTCACCACATGCAGTGTTTCCTTGATTGAATTAGCTCTCACACCAATATTTGCGTCTAGAGCCTTTGCATTGAGGGCTATCTGAAAACGGCTGTGGCGCTGAAGTTGCCTGAGAATGTGGAGTTGGTGGCATGTGAAACCCGCATGTGGAGCATTCGTTTGTGTGGCATGCTCTACCAGGTTCATTCCTAGATAATGCACTCAAAGGGCACTAAGCATAGAGTGTGAAAACTGAGTTTCCTTGCGAGCTGCTTGGAAGCCTGATGGTGTGTGAAGTTAGTGAGCCAAATGGAGTTGTTCTCCCACAAGAACCACTCGGCTGATCCTTCTTCAATATACCCTTAACCAACATGCAGTGTTTCCTTGATTGAATTAGCTCTCAAACCAATATTTGTGTCTAGAGCCTTTGCATTGAGGGCTATCTGAAAAACGGCTGTGGCGCTGAAGTTGCCTGTGAATGTGGAGTTGGTGGCATGTGAAACCCGCATGTGGAGCATTCGTTTGTGTGGGATGCTCACCAAGCTTCATTTCAGTCCTAGGCACTCAAAGGGCACAAAGCATAAACTGTGAAAACTGAGTTTCCTTGCGAGCTGCTTGGAAGCCTGATGGTGTGTGAAGTTAGTGAGCCAAATGGAGTTGTTCTCCCACAAGAACCACTCGGCTGATCCTTCTTCAATATGCCCTTCCCCAACATGCAGTGTTTCCTTGATTGAATTAGCTCTCACACCAATATTTGCGTCTAGAGCCTTTGCATTGAGGGCTATCTGAAAACGGCTGTGGCGCTGAAGTTGCCTGTGAATGTGGAGTTGGTGGCATGTGAAACCCGCATGTGGAGCATTCGTTCTTGTGGGATGCTCACCAAGCTTCATTTCAGTCCTAGGCACTCAAAGGGCACAAAGCATAGACTGTGAAAACTGAGTTTCCTTGAGAGCTGCTTGGAAGCCTGATGGTGTGTGAAGTTAGTGAGCCAAATGGAGTTGTTCTCCCACAAGAACCACTCGGCTGATCCTTCTTCAATATGCCCTTCACCAACATGCAGTGTTTCCTTGATTGAATTAGCTCTCACACCAATATTTGCGTCTAGAGCCTTTGCATTGAGGGCTATCTGAAAACGGCTGTGGCGCTGAAGTTGCCTGAGAATGTGGAGTTGGTGGCATGTGAAACCCGCATGTGGAGCATTCGTTTGTGTGGCATGCTCTACCACGTTCATTCCTAGATAATGCACTCAAAGGGCACTAAGCTTAGACTGTGAAAACTGAGTTTCCTTGAGAGCTGCTTGGAAGCCTGATGGTGTGTGAAGTTAGTGAGCCAAATGGAGTTGTTCTCCCACAAGAACCACTCGGCTGATCCTTCTTCAATATGCCCTTCACCAACATGCAGTGTTTCCTTGATTGAATTAGCTCTCACACCAATATTTGTGTCTAGAGCCTTTGCATTGAGGGCTATCTGAAAACGTCTGTGGCGCTGAAGTTGCCTGAGAATGTGGAGTTGGTGGCATGTGAAACCCGCATGTGGAGCATTCGTTTGTGGGGGATGCTCTACCACGTTCATTCCTAGATAATGCACTCAAAGGGCACTAAGCATAGAGTGTGAAAACTGAGTTTCCTTGCGAGCTGCTTGGAAGCCTGATGGTGTGTGAAGTTAGTGAGCCAAATGGAGTTGTTCTCCCATAAGAACCACTCGGCTGATCCTTCTTCAATATGCCCTTCACCAACATGCAGTGTTTCCTTGATTGAATTAGCTCTCACACCAATATTTGCGTCTAGAGCCTTTGCATTGAGTGCTATCTGAAAACGGCTGTGGCGTTGAAGTTGCCTATGAATGTGGAGTTGGTGCCATGTGAAACCCGCATGTGGAGCATTCGTTTCTGGGGGATGCTCTACCAGGTTCATTCCTAGATAATGCACTCAAAGGGCACTAAGCTTAGACTGTGAAAACTGAGTTTCCTTGAGAGCTGCTTGGAAGCCTGATGGTGTGTGAAGTTAGTGAGCCAAATGGAGTTGTTCTCCCACAAGAACCACTCGGCTGAACCTTCTTCAAGATGCCCTTCACCAACATGCAGTGTTTCCTTGATTGAATTAGCTCTCACACCAATATTTGTGTCTAGAGCCTTTGCATTGAGGGCTATCTGAAAACGGCTGTGGCGCTGAAGTTGCCTGTGAATGTGGAGTTGGTGGCATGTGAAACCCGCATGTGGAGCTTTCGTTTGTGTGGAATGCTCACTAAGCTTCTTTTCAGTCCTAGGTACTTAAAGGGCACTAAGCATAGAGTGTGAAAACTGAGTTTCCTTGAGAGCTGCTTGGAAGCCTGATGGTTTGTGAAGTTAGTGAGCCAAATGGAGTTGTTCTCCCACAAGAACCACTCGGCTGATCCTTCTTCAATATGCCCTTCCCCAACATGCAGTGTTTCCTTGATTGAATTAGCTCTCACACCAATATTTGCGTCTAGAGCCTTTGCCTTGAGGGCTATCTGAAAAACGGCTGTGGCGCTGAAGTTGCCTGTGAAAGTGGAGTTGGTGGCATGTGAAACCCGCTTGTGGAGCATTCGTTTGTGTGGGATGCTCACCAAGCTTCATTTCAGTCCTAGGCACTCAAAGGGCACAAAGCATAGACTGTGAAAACTGAGTTTCCTTGAGAGCTGCTTGGAAGCCTGATGGTGTGTGAAGTTAGTGAGCCAAATGGAGTTGTTCTCCCACAAGAACCACTCGGCTGATCCTTCTTCAATATGCCCTTCACCAACATGCAGTGTTTCCTTGATTGAATTAGCTCTCACACCAATATTTGCGTCTAGAGCCTTTGCATTGAGTGCTATCTGAAAAAGGCTGTGGCGCTGAAGTTGCCTGTGAATGTGGAGTTGGTGGCATGTGAAACCCGCATGTGGAGCATTCGTTTGTGGGGGATGCTCTACCACGTTCATTCCTAGATAATGCACTCAAAGGGCACTAAGCATAGAGTGTGAAAACTGAGTTTCCTTGAGAGCTGCTTGGAAGCCTGATGGTGTGTGAAGTTAGTGAGCCAAATGGAGTTGTTCTCCCACAAGAACCACTCGGCTGATCCTTCTTCAATATGCCCTTCACCAACATGCAGTGTTTCCTTGATTGAATTAGCTCTCACACCAATATTTGCGTCTAGAGCCTTTGCATTGAGGGCTATCTGAAAACGGCTGTGGCGCTGAAGTTGCCTGAGAATGTGGAGTTGGTGGCATGTGAAACCCGCATGTGGAGCATTCGTTTGTGTGGCATGCTCTACCAGGTTCATTCCTAGATAATGCACTCAAAGGGCACTAAGCATAGAGTGTGAAAACTGAGTTTCCTTGCGAGCTGCTTGGAAGCCTGATGGTGTGTGAAGTTAGTGAGCCAAATGGAGTTGTTCTCCCACAAGAACCACTCGGCTGATCCTTCTTCAATATGCCCTTCACCAACATGCAGTGTTTCCTTGATTGAATTAGCTCTCAAACCAATATTTGTGTCTAGAGCCTTTGCATTGAGGGCTATCTGAAAACGTCTGTGGCGCTGAAGTTGCCTGTAAATGTGGAGTTGGTGGCATGTGAAACCCGCATGTGGAGCATTCGTTTGTGTGGGATGCTCACCAAGCTTCATTTCAGTCCTAGGCACTCAAAGGGCACAAAGCATAGACTGTGAAAACTGAGTTTCCTTGAGAGCTGCTTGGAAGCCTGATGGTGTGTGAAGTTAGTGAGCCAAATGGAGTTGTTCTCCCACAAGAACCACTCGGCTGATCCTTCTTCAATATGCCCTTCACCAACATGCAGTGTTTCCTTGATTGAATTAGCTCTCACACCAATATTTGCGTCTAGAGCCTTTGCATTGAGTGCTATCTGAAAACGGCTGTGGCGCTGAAGTTGCCTGTGAATGTGGAGTTGGTGGCATGTGAAACCCGCATGTGGAGCATTCGTTTGTGGGGGATGCTCTACCACGTTCATTCCTAGATAATGCACTCAAAGGGCACTAAGCATAGAGTGTGAAAACTGAGTTTCCTTGAGAGCTGCTTGGAAGCCTGATGGTGTGTGAAGTTAGTGAGCCAAATGGAGTTGTTCTCCCACAAGAACCACTCGGCTGATCCTTCTTCAATATGCCCTTCACCAACATGCAGTGTTTCCTTGATTGAATTAGCTCTCACACCAATATTTGCGTCTAGAGCCTTTGCATTGAGGGCTATCTGAAAACGGCTGTGGCGCTGAAGTTGCCTGAGAATGTGGAGTTGGTGGCATGTGAAACCCGCATGTGGAGCATTCGTTTGTGTGTCATGCTCTACCAGGTTCATTCCTAGATAATGCACTCAAAGGGCACTAAGCATAGAGTGTGAAAACTGAGTTTCCTTGAGAGCTGCTTGGAAGCCTGATGGTGTGTGAAGTTAGTGAGCCAAATGGAGTTGTTCTCCCACAAGAACCACTCGGCTGATCCTTCTTCAATATGCCCTTCACCAACATGCAGTGTTTCCTTGATTGAATTAGCTCTCAAACCAATATTTGTGTCTAGAGCCTTTGCATTGAGGGCTATCTGAAAACGTCTGTGGCGCTGAAGTTGCCTGTAAATGTGGAGTTGGTGGCATGTGAAACCCGCATGTGGAGCATTCGTTTGTGTGGGATGCTCACCAAGCTTCATTTCAGTCCTAGGCACTCAAAGGGCACAAAGCATAAACTGTGAAAACTGAGTTTCCTTGCGAGCTGCTTGGAAGCCTGATGGTGTGTGAAGTTAGTGAGCCAAATGGAGTTGTTCTCCCACAAGAACCACTCGGCTGATCCTTCTTCAATATGCCCTTCCCCAACATGCAGTGTTTCCTTGATTGAATTAGCTCTCACACCAATATTTGCGTCTAGAGCCTTTGCATTGAGGGCTATCTGAAAACGGCTGTGGCGCTGAAGTTGCCTGAGAATGTGGAGTTGGTGGCATGTGAAACCCGCATGTGGAGCATTCGTTTGTATGGGATGCTCTACCACGTTCATTCCTAGATAATGCACTCAAAGGGCACTAAGCATAGAGTGTGAAAACTGAGTTTCCTTGAGAGCTGCTTGGAAGCCTGATGGTGTGTGAAGCTAGTGAGCCAAATGGAGTTTTTCTCCCACAAGAACCACTCGGCTGATCCTTCTTCAATATGCCCTTCACCAACATGCAGTGTTTCCTTGATTGAATTAGCTCTCACACCAATATTTGTGTCTAGAGCCTTTGCATTGAGGGCTATCTGAAAACGGCTGTGGCGCTGAAGTTGCCTGAGAATGTGGAGTTGGTGGCATGTGAAACCCGCATGTGGAGCATTCGTTTGTGTGGCATGCTCTACCAGGTTCATTCCTAGATAATGCACTCAAAGGGCACTAAGCTTAGACTCTGAAAACTGAGTTTCCTTGAGAGCTGCTTGGAAGCCTGATGGTGTGTGAAGTTAGTGAGCCAAATGGAGTTGTTCTCCCACAAGAACCACTCGGCTGATCCTTCTTCAATATGCCCTTCACCAACATGCAGTGTTTCCTTGATTGAATTAGCTCTCACACCAATATTGGCGTCTAGAGCCTTTGCATTGAGTGCTATCTGAAAACGTCTGTGGCGCTGAAGTTGCCTGTGAATGTGGAGTTGGTGGCATGTGAAACCCGCATGTGGAGCATTCGTTTGTGTGGCATGCTCTACCAGGTTCATTCCTAGATAATGCACTCAAAGGGCACTAAGCTTAGACTGTGAAAACTGAGTTTCCTTGAGAGCTGCTTGGAAGCCTGATGGTGTGTGAAGTTAGTGAGCCAAATGGAGTTGTTCTCCCACAAGAACCACTCGGCTGATCCTTCTTCAAGATGCCCTTCGCCAACATGCAGTGTTTCCTTGATTGAATTAGCTCTCACACCTATATTTGTGTCTAGAGCCTTTGCCTTGAGGGCTATCTGAAAAACGGCTGTGGCGCTGAAGTTGCCTGTGAATGTGGAGTTGGTGGCATGTGAAACCCGCATGTGGAGCATTCGTTTGTGTGGGATGCTCACCAAGCTTCATTTCAGTCCTAGGCACTCAAAGGGCACAAAGCATAGACTGTGAAAACTGAGTTTCCTTGAGAGCTGCTTGGAAACCTGATGGTGTGTGAAGTTAGTGAGCCAAATGGAGTTGTTCTCCCACAAGAACCACTCGGCTGATCCCTCTTCAATATGCCCTTCACCAACATGCAGTGTTTCCTTGATTGAATTAGCTCTCACACAAATATTTGCGTCTAGAGCCTTTGCATTGAGTGCTATCTGAAAACGGCTGTGGCGCTGAAGTTGCCTGTGAATGTGGAGTTGGTGGCATGTGAAACCCGCATGTGGAGCATTCGTTTGTGGGTGATGCTCTACCACGTTCATTCCTAGATAATGCACTCAAAGGGCACTAAGCATAGAGTGTGAAAACTGAGTTTCCTTGAGAGCTGCTTGGAAGCCTGATGGTTTGTGAAGTTAGTGAGCCAAATGGAGTTGTTCTCCCACAAGAACCACTCGGCTGATCCTTCTTCAAGATGCCCTTCACCAACATGCAGTGTTTCCTTGATTGAATTAGCTCTCACACCAATATTTGCGTCTAGAGCCTTTGCATTGAGTGCTATCTGAAAACGGCTGTGGCGCTGAAGTTGCCTGTGAATGTGGAGTTGGTGGCATGTGAAAGCCGCATGTGGAGCATTCGTTTGTGTGGCATGCTCTACCAGGTTCATTCCTAGATAATGCACTCAAAGGGCACTAAGCTTAGAGTGTGAAAACTGAGTTTCCTTGAGAGCTGCTTGGAAGCCTGATGGTGTGTGAAGTTAGTGAGCCAAATGGAGTTGTTCTCCCACAAGAACCACTCGGCTGATCCTTCTTCAATATGCCCTTCACCAACATGCAGTGTTTCCTTGATTGAATTAGCTCTCACACCAATATTTGCGTCTAGAGCCTTTGCATTGAGGGCTATCTGAAAACGGCTGTGGCGCTGAAGTTGCCTGTGAATTTGGAGTTGGTGGCATGTGAAACCCGCATGTGGAGCATTCGTTTGTGTGGCATGCTCTACCACGTTCATTCCTAGATAATGCACTCAAAGGGCACTAAGCATAGAGTGTGAAATGTGAGTTTCCTTGAGAGCTGCTTGGAAGCCTGATGGTGTGTGAAGTTAGTGAGCCAAATGGAGTTGTTCTCCCACAAGAAGCACTCGGCTGATCCTTCTTCAATATGCCCTTCACCAACATGCAGTGTTTCCTTGATTGAATTAGCTCTCACACCAATATTTGTGTCTAGAGCCTTTGCATTGAGGGCTATCTGAAAACGGCTGTGGCGCTGAAGTTGCCTGTGAATGTGGAGTTGGTGGCATGTGAAACCCGCATGTGGAGCATTCGTTTGTGTGGAATGCTCACTAAGCTTCTTTTCAGTCCTAGGTACTTAAAGGGCACTAAGCATAGAGTGTGAAAACTGAGTTTCCTTGAGAGCTGCTTGGAAGCCTGATGGTGTGTGAAGTTAGTGAGCCAAATGGAGTTGTTCTCCCACAAGAACCACTCGGCTGATCCTTCTTCAATATGCCCTTCACCAACATGCAGTGTTTCCTTGATTGAATTAGCTCTCACACCAATATTTGCGTCTAGAGCCTTTGCATTGAGGGCTATCTGAAAACGGCTGTGGCGCTGAAGTTGCCTGAGAATGTGGAGTTGGTGGCATGTGAAACGCGCATGTGGAGCATTCGTTTGTGGGGGATGCTCACCAAGCTTCATTTCAGTCGTAGGTACTCAAAGGGCACTAAGCATAGAGTGTGAAAACTGAGTTTCCTTGCGAGCTGCTTGGAAGCCTGATGGTTTGTGAAGTTAGTGAGCCAAATGGAGTTTTTCTCCCACAAGAACCACTCGGCTGATCCTTCTTCAATATGCCCTTCACCAACATGCAGTGTTTCCTTGATTGAATTAGCTCTCACACCAATATTTGCGTCTAGAGCCTTTGCATTGAGGGCTATCTGAAAACGGCTGTGGCGCTGAAGTTGCCTGTGAATGTGGAGTTGGTGGCATGTGAAACCCGCATGTGGAGCATTCGTTCTTGTGGGATGCTCACCAAGCTTCATTTCAGTCCTAGGCACTCAAAGGGCACAAAGCATAGACTGTGAAAACTGAGTTTCCTTGAGAGCTGCTTGGAAGCCTGATGGTGTGTGAAGTTAGTGAGCCAAATGGAGTTGTTCTCCCACAAGAACCACTCGGCTGATCCTTCTTCAATATGCCCTTCACCAACATGCAGTGTTTCCTTGATTGAATTAGCTCTCACACCAATATTTGCGTCTAGAGCCTTTGCATTGAGGGCTATCTGAAAACGGCTGTGGCGCTGAAGTTGCCTGAGAATGTGGAGTTGGTGGCATGTGAAACCCGCATGTGGAGCATTCGTTTGTGTGGGATGCTCTACCACGTTCATTCCTAGATAATGCACTCAAAGGGCACTAAGCATAGAGTGTGAAAACTGAGTTTCCTTGAGAGCTGCTTGGAAGCCTGATGGTGTGTGAAGTTAGTGAGCCAAATGGAGTTGTTCTCCCACAAGAACCACTCGGCTGATCCTTCTTCAAGATGCCCTTCACCAACATGCAGTGTTTCCTTGATTGAATTAGCTCTCACACCAATATTTGTGTCTAGAGCCTTTGCATTGAGGGCTATCTGAAAACGTCTGTGGCGCTGAAGTTGCCTGAGAATGTGGAGTTGGTGGCATGTGAAACCCGCATGTGGAGCATTCGTTTGTGTGGCATGCTCTACCAGGTTCATTCCTAGATAATGCACTCAAAGGGCACTAAGCATAGAGTGTGAAAACTGAGTTTCCTTGCGAGCTGCTTGGAAGCCTGATGGTGTGTGAAGTTAGTGAGCCAAATGGAGTTGTTCTCCCACAAGAACCACTCGGCTGATCCTTCTTCAATATGCCCTTCACCAACATGCAGTGTTTCCTTGATTGAATTAGCTCTCACACCAATATTTGCGTCTAGAGCCTTTGCATTGAGTGCTATCTGAAAACGGCTGTGGCGTTGAAGTTGCCTGTGAATGTGGAGTTGGTGGCATGTGAAACCCGCATGTGGAGCATTCGTTTCTGGGGGATGCTCTACCAGGTTCATTCCTAGATAATGCACTCAAAGGGCACTAAGCTTAGACTGTGAAAACTGAGTTTCCTTGAGAGCTGCTTGGAAGCCTGATGGTGTGTGAAGTTAGTGAGCCAAATGGAGTTGTTCTCCCACAAGAACCACTCGGCTGAACCTTCTTCAAGATGCCCTTCACCAACATGCAGTGTTTCCTTGATTGAATTAGCTCTCACACCAATATTTGTGTCTAGAGCCTTTGCATTGAGGGCTATCTGAAAACGGCTGTGGCGCTGAAGTTGCCTGTGAATGTGGAGTTGGTGGCATGTGAAACCCGCATGTGGAGCTTTCGTTTGTGTGGAATGCTCACTAAGCTTCATTTCAGTCCTAGGTACTTAAAGGGCACTAAGGATAGAGTGTGAAAACTGAGTTTCCTTGAGAGCTGCTTGGAAGCCTGATGGTGTGTGAAGTTAGTGAGCCAAATGGAGTTGTTCTCCCACAAGAAGCACTCGGCTGATCCTTCTTCAATATGCCCTTCACCAACATGCAGTGTTTCCTTGATTGAATTAGCTCTCACACCAATATTTGTGTCTAGAGCCTTTGCATTGAGGGCTATCTGAAAACGGCTGTGGCGCTGAAGTTGCCTGTGAATGTGGAGTTGGTGGCATGTGAAACCCGCATGTGGAGCATTCGTTTGTGTGGAATGCTCACTAAGCTTCTTTTCAGTCCTAGGTACTTAAAGGGCACTAAGCATAGAGTGTGAAAACTGAGTTTCCTTGAGAGCTGCTTGGAAGCCTGATGGTGTGTGAAGTTAGTGAGCCAAATGGAGTTGTTCTCCCACAAGAACCACTCGGCTGATCCTTCTTCAATATGCCCTTCACCAACATGCAGTGTTTCCTTGATTGAATTAGCTCTCACACCAATATTTGCGTCTAGAGCCTTTGCATTGAGGGCTATCTGAAAACGGCTGTGGCGCTGAAGTTGCCTGAGAATGTGGAGTTGGTGGCATGTGAAACCCGCATGTGGAGCATTCGTTTGTGGGGGATGCTCACCAAGCTTCATTTCAGTCCTAGGTACTCAAAGGGCACTAAGCATAGAGTGTGAAAACTGAGTTTCCTTGCGAGCTGCTTGGAAGCCTGATGGTTTGTGAAGTTAGTGAGCCAAATGGAGTTTTTCTCCCACAAGAACCACTCGGCTGATCCTTCTTCAATATGCCCTTCACCAACATGCAGTGTTTCCTTGATTGAATTAGCTCTCACACCAATATTTGCGTCTAGAGCCTTTGCATTGAGGGCTATCTGAAAACGGCTGTGGCGCTGAAGTTGCCTGTGAATGTGGAGTTGGTGGCATGTGAAACCCGCATGTGGAGCATTCGTTCTTGAGGGATGCTCACCAAGCTTCATTTCAGTCCTAGGCACTCAAAGGGCACAAAGCATAGAGTGTGAAAACTGAGTTTCCTTGAGAGCTGCTTGGAAGCCTGATGGTGTGTGAAGTTAGTGAGCCAAATGGAGTTGTTCTCCCACAAGAACCACTCGGCTGATCCTTCTTCAATATGCCCTTCACCAACATGCAGTGTTTCCTTGATTGAATTAGCTCTCACACCAATATTTGCGTCTAGAGCCTTTGCATTGAGGGCTATCTGAAAACGGCTGTGGCGCTGAAGTTGCCTGAGAATGTGGAGTTGGTGGCATGTGAAACCCGCATGTGGAGCATTCGTTTGTGGGGGATGCTCTACCACGTTCATTCCTAGATAATGCACTCAAAGGGCACTAAGCATAGAGTGTGAAAACTGAGTTTCCTTGAGAGCTGCTTGGAAGCCTGATGGTGTGTGAAGTTAGTGAGCCAAATGGAGTTGTTCTCCCACAAGAACCACTCGGCTGATCCTTCTTCAAGATGCCCTTCACCAACATGCAGTGTTTCCTTGATTGAATTAGCTCTCACACCAATATTTGTGTCTAGAGCCTTTGCATTGAGGGCTATCTGAAAACGTCTGTGGCGCTGAAGTTGCCTGAGAATGTGGAGTTGGTGGCATGTGAAACCCGCATGTGGAGCATTCGTTTGTGTGGCATGCTCTACCGGGTTCATTCCTAGATAATGCACTCAAAGGGCACTAAGCATAGAGTGTGAAAACTGAGTTTCCTTGCGAGCTGCTTGGAAGCCTGATGGTGTGTGAAGTTAGTGAGCCAAATGGAGTTGTTCTCCCACAAGAACCACTCGGCTGATCCTTCTTCAATATGCCCTTCACCAACATGCAGTGTTTCCTTGATTGAATTAGCTCTCACACCAATATTTGCGTCTAGAGCCTTTGCATTGAGTGCTATCTGAAAACGGCTGTGGCGTTGAAGTTGCCTGTGAATGTGGAGTTGGTGGCATGTGAAACCCGCATGTGGAGCATTCGTTTCTGGGGGATGCTCTACCAGGTTCATTCCTAGATAATGCACTCAAAGGGCACTAAGCTTAGACTGTGAAAACTGAGTTTCCTTGAGAGCTGCTTGGAAGCCTGATGGTGTGTGAAGTTAGTGAGCCAAATGGAGTTGTTCTCCCACAAGAACCACTCGGCTGAACCTTCTTCAAGATGCCCTTCACCAACATGCAGTGTTTCCTTGATTGAATTAGCTCTCACACCAATATTTGTGTCTAGAGCCTTTGCCTTGAGGGCTATCTGAAAAACGGCTGTGGCGCTGAAGTTGCCTGTGAATGTGGAGTTGGTGGCATGTGAAACCCGCTTGTGGAGCATTCGTTTGTGTGGGATGCTCACCAAGCTTCATTTCAGTCCTAGGCACTCAAAGGGCACAAAGCATAGACTGTGAAAACTGAGTTTCCTTGAGAGCTGCTTGGAAGCCTGATGGTGTGTGAAGTTAGTGAGCCAAATGGAGTTGTTCTCCCACAAGAACCACTCGGCTGATCCTTCTTCAATATGCCCTTCACCAACATGCAGTGTTTCCTTGATTGAAATTAGCTCTCACACCAATATTTGCGTCTAGAGCCTTTGCATTGAGGGCTATCTGAAAACGGCTGTGGCGCTGAAGTTGCCTGTGAATGTGGAGTTGGTGGCATGTGAAACCCGCATGTGGAGCATTCGTTTGTGGGGGATGCTCTACCACGATATTTCCTAGATAATGCACTCAAAGGGCACTAAGCATAGAGTGTGAAAACTGAGTTTCCTTGAGAGCTGCTTGGAAGCCTGATGGTGTGTGAAGTTAGTGAGCCAAATGGAGTTGTTCTCCCACAAGAACCACTCGGCTGATCCTTCTTCAATATGCCCTTCACCAACATGCAGTGTTTCCTTGATTGAATTAGCTCTCACACCAATATTTGCGTCTAGAGCCTTTGCATTGAGGGCTATCTGAAAACGGCTGTGGCGCTGAAGTTGCCTGTGAATGTGGAGTTGGTGGCATGTGAAACCCGCATGTGGAGCATTCGTTTGAGTGGCATGCTCTACCAGGTTCATTCCTAGATAATGCACTCAAAGGGCACTAAGCATAGAGTGTGAAAACTGAGTTTCCTTGAGAGCTGCTTGGAAGCCTGATGGTGTGTGAAGTTAGTGAGCCAAATGGAGTTGTTCTCCCACAAGAACCACTCGGCTGATCCTTCTTCAATATGCCCTTCACCAACATGCAGTGTTTCCTTGATTGAATTAGCTCTCAAACCAATATTTGTGTCTAGAGCCTTTGCATTGAGGGCTATCTGAAAACGGCTGTGGCGCTGAAGTTGCCTGTAAATGTGGAGTTGGTGGCATGTGAAACCCGCATGTGGAGCATTCGTTTGTGTGGGATGCTCACCAAGCTTCATTTCAGTCCTAGGCACTCAAAGGGCACAAAGCATAAACTGTGAAAACTGAGTTTCCTTGCGAGCTGCTTGGAAGCCTGATGGTGTGTGAAGTTAGTGAGCCAAATGGAGTTGTTCTCCCACAAGAACCACTCGGCTGATCCTTCTTCAATATGCCCTTCACCAACATGCAGTGTTTCCTTGATTGAATTAGCTCTCACACCAATATTTGCGTCTAGAGCCTTTGCATTGAGGGCTATCTGAAAACGGCTGTGGCGCTGAAGTTGCCTGAGAATGTGGAGTTGGTGGCATGTGAAACCCGCATGTGGAGCATTCGGTTGTGTGGCATGCTCTACCAGGTTCATTCCTAGATAATGCACTCAAAGGGCACTAAGCATAGAGTGTGAAATGTGAGTTTCCTTGAGAGCTGCTTGGAAGCCTGATGGTGTGTGAAGTTAGTGAGCCAAATGGAGTTGTTCTCCCACAAGAAGCACTCGGCTGATCCTTCTTCAATATGCCCTTCACCAACATGCAGTGTTTCCTTGATTGAATTAGCTCTCACACCAATATTTGTGTCTAGAGCCTTTGCATTGAGGGCTATCTGAAAACGGCTGTGGCGCTGAAGTTGCCTGTGAATGTGGAGTTGGTGGCATGTGAAACCCGCATGTGGAGCATTCGTTTGTGTGGAATGCTCACTAAGCTTCTTTTCAGTCCTAGGTACTTAAAGGGCACTAAGCATAGAGTGTGAAAACTGAGTTTCCTTGAGAGCTGCTTGGAAGCCTGATGGTGTGTGAAGTTAGTGAGCCCAATGGAGTTGTTCTCCCACAAGAACCACTCGGCTGATCCTTCTTCAATATGCCCTTCACCAACATGCAGTGTTTCCTTGATTGAATTAGCTCTCACACCAATATTTGCGTCTAGAGCCTTTGCATTGAGGGCTATCTGAAAACGGCTGTGGCGCTGAAGTTGCCTGAGAATGTGGAGTTGGTGGCATGTGAAACCCGCATGTGGAGCATTCGTTTGTGGGGGATGCTCACCAAGCTTCATTTCAGTCCTAGGTACTCAAAGGGCACTAAGCATAGAGTGTGAAAACTGAGTTTCCTTGAGAGCTGCTTGGAAGCCTGATGGTTTGTGAAGTTAGTGAGCCAAATGGAGTTTTTCTCCCACAAGAACCACTCGGCTGATCCTTCTTCAATATGCCCTTCACCAACATGCAGTGTTTCCTTGATTGAATTAGCTCTCACACCAATATTTGCGTCTAGAGCCTTTGCATTGAGGGCTATCTGAAAACGGCTGTGGCGCTGAAGTTGCCTGAGAATGTGGAGTTGGTGGCATGTGAAACCCGCATGTGGAGCATTCGTTTGTATGGGATGCTCTACCACGTTCATTCCTAGATAATGCACTCAAAGGGCACTAAGCATAGAGTGTGAAAACTGAGTTTCCTTGAGAGCTGCTTGGAAGCCTGATGGTGTGTGAAGCTAGTGAGCCAAATGGAGTTGTTCTCCCACAAGAACCACTCGGCTGATCCTTCTTCAATATGCCCTTCACCAACATGCAGTGTTTCCTTGATTGAATTAGCTCTCACACCAATATTTGTGTCTAGAGCCTTTGCATTGAGGGCTATCTGAAAACGGCTGTGGCGCTGAAGTTGCCTGAGAATGTGGAGTTGGTGGCATGTGAAACCCGCATGTGGAGCATTCGTTTGTGTGGCATGCTCTACCAGGTTCATTCCTAGATAATGCACTCAAAGGGCACTAAGCATAGAGTGTGAAAACTGAGTTTCCTTGAGAGCTGCTTGGAAGCCTGATGGTGTGTGAAGTTAGTGAGCCAAATGGAGTTGTTCTCCCACAAGAACCACTCGGCTGATCCTTCTTCAATATGCCCTTCACCAACATGCAGTGTTTCCTTGATTGAATTAGCTCTCACACCAATATTGGCGTCTAGAGCCTTTGCATTGAGTGCTATCTGAAAACGTCTGTGGCGCTGAAGTTGCCTGTGAATGTGGAGTTGGTGGCATGTGAAACCCGCATGTGGAGCATTCGTTTGTGTGGCATGCTCTACCAGGTTCATTCCTAGATAATGCACTCAAAGGGCACTAAGCTTAGACTGTGAAAACTGAGTTTCCTTGAGAGCTGCTTGGAAGCCTGATGGTGTGTGAAGTTAGTGAGCCAAATGGAGTTGTTCTCCCACAAGAACCACTCGGCTGAACCTTCTTCAAGATGCCCTTCACCAACATGCAGTGTTTCCTTGATTGAATTAGCTCTCACACCAATATTTGTGTCTAGAGCCTTTGCATTGAGGGCTATCTGAAAACGGCTGTGGCGCTGAAGTTGCCTGTGAATGTGGAGTTGGTGGCATGTGAAACCCGCATGTGGAGCTTTCGTTTGTGTGGAATGCTCACTAAGCTTCTTTTCAGTCCTAGGTACTTAAAGGGCACTAAGCATAGAGTGTGAAAACTGAGTTTCCTTGAGAGCTGCTTGGAAGCCTGATGGTGTGTGAAGTTATTGAGCCAAATGGAGTTGTTCTCCCACAAGAACCACTCGGCTGATCCTTCTTCAATATGCCCTTCACCAACATGCAGTGTTTCCTTGATTGAATTAGCTCTCACACCAATATTTGCGTCTAGAGCCTTTGCATTGAGGGCTATCTGAAAAACGGCTGTGGCGCTGAAGTTGCCTGTGAATGTGGAGTTGGTGGCATGTGAAACCCGCATGTGGAGCATTCGTTTGTGTGGGATGCTCACCAAGCTTCATTTCAGTCCTAGGCACTCAAAGGGCACAAAGCATAGACTGTGAAAACTGAGTTTCCTTGAGAGCTGCTTGGAAGCCTGATGGTGTGTGAAGTTAGTGAGCCAAATGGAGTTGTTCTCCCACAAGAACCACTCGGCTGATCCCTCTTCAATATGCCCTTCACCAACATGCAGTGTTTCCTTGATTGAATTAGCTCTCACACCAATATTTGCGTCTAGAGCCTTTGCATTGAGTGCTATCTGAAAACGGCTGTGGCGCTGAAGTTGCCTGAGAATGTGGAGTTGGTGGCATGTGAAACCCGCATGTGGAGCATTCGTTTGTGTGGCATGCTCTACCAGGTTCATTCCTAGATAATGCACTCAAAGGGCACTAAGCATAGAGTGTGAAAACTGAGTTTCCTTGCGAGCTGCTTGGAAGCCTGATGGTGTGTGAAGTTAGTGAGCCAAATGGAGTTGTTCTCCCACAAGAACCACTCGGCTGATCCTTCTTCAATATGCCCTTCACCAACATGCAGTGTTTCCTTGATTGAATTAGCTCTCACACCAATATTTGTGTCTAGAGCCTTTGCATTGAGGTCTATCTGAAAACGGCTGTGGCGCTGAAGTTGCCTGTGAATGTGGAGTTGGTGGCATGTGAAACCCGCATGTGGAGCATTCGTTTGTGTGGGATGCTCACCAAGCTTCATTTCAGTCCTAGGCACTCAAAGGGCACAAAGCATAGACTGTGAAAACTGAGTTTCCTTGAGAGCTGCTTGGAAGCCTGATGGTGTGTGAAGTTAGTGAGCCAAATGGAGTTGTTCTCCCACAAGAACCACTCGGCTGATCCTTCTTCAATATGCCCTTCACCAACATGCAGTGTTTCCTTGATTGAATTAGCTCTCACACCAATATTTGCGTCTAGACCCTTTGCATTGAGGGCTATCTGAAAACGGCTGTGGCGCTGAAGTTGCCTGAGAATGTGGAGTTGGTGGCATGTGAAACCCGCATGTGGAGCATTCGTTTGTGGGGGATGCTCACCAAGCTTCATTTCAGTCCTAGGTACTCAAAGGGCACTAAGCATAGAGTGTGAAAACTGAGTTTCCTTGAGAGCTGCTTGGAAGCCTGATGGTTTGTGAAGTTAGTGAGCGAAATGGAGTTGTTCTCCCACAAGAACCACTCGGCTGATCCTTCTTCAATATGCCCTTCACCAACATGCAGTGTTTCCTTGATTGAATTAGCTCTCACACCAATATTTGCGTCTAGAGCATTTGCATTGAGGGCTATCTGAAAACGGCTGTGGCGCTGAAGTTGCCTGTGAATGTGGAGTTGGTGGCATGTGAAACCTGCTTATGGAGCATTCGTTTGTGTGGCATGCTCTACCAGGTTCATTCCTAGATAATGCACTCAAAGGGCACTAAGCATAGAGTGTGAAAACTGAGTTTCCTTGCGAGCTGCTTGAAAGCCTGATGGTTTGTGAAGTTAGTGAGCCAAATGGAGTTGTTCTCCCACAAGAACCACTCGGCTGATCCTTCTTCAATATGCCCTTCACCAACATGCAGTGTTTCCTTGATTGAATTAGCTCTCACACCAATATTTGCGTCTAGAGCCTTTGCATTGAGGGCTATCTGAAAACGGCTGTGGCGCTGAAGTTGCCTGTGAATGTGGAGTTGGTGGCATGTGAAACCCGCATGTGGAGCATTCGTTTGTGGGGGATGCTCACCAAGCTTCATTTCAGTCCTAGGCACTCAAAGGGCACAAAGCATAGACTGTGAAAACTGAGTGTCCTTGAGAGCTGCTTGGAAGCCTGATGGTGTGTGAAGTTAGTGAGCCAAATGGAGTTGTTCTCCCACAAGAACCACTCGGCTGATCCTTCTTCAATATGCCCTTCACCAACATGCAGTGTTTCCTTGATTGAATTAGCTCTCACACCAATATTTGCGTCTAGAGCCTTTGCATTGAGGGCTATCTGAAAACGGCTGTGGCGCTGAAGTTGCCTGTGAATGTGGAGTTGGTGGCATGTGAAACCCGCATGTGGAGCATTCGTTTGTGGGGGATGCTCTACCACGTTCATTCCTAGATAATGCACTCAAAGGGCACTAAGCATTGAGTGTGAAAACTGAGTTTCCTTGAGAGCTGCTTGGAAGCCA